>NW_016807504.1:714274-784789 GCF_001698545.2 Rhinopithecus bieti | reverse complement strand
AGGGAGGCAGGCAGGGAGGCAGGCAGGGAGGCAGGCAGGGAGGGAGGGAGATGGTTCAGCTACTGCAATTAAAAATCTTTCTAGAACGGAGGTTCTTTGTCGGGTAGATTCCTTTTAGAAGTGTGTTTCCAGCCTGTAAGCCCTCCCTACTCCTTCCCTAAGTGACCTTACCTTCACTGAGAACTGCTTGCTATCCCAGCAACGTGATCCTGACTGCCTAGGTTGTAATAAATGTCCCTGAGAAACAGAAATAGGGCATAAGTTGGATAAGTTTGCAGAAAATGTCCAATATGCTTTGTTTGCAGAAAATACCCAATGCGCTTTGTGAAGAGATAGAGAGAAAGCTGAATAGACAATCCTGTAATACTGTGTACTCTGATAAGGGCTTGGTTGACATGATTGACAATACATTTTCAGTTGCCCTATTATGTGATTTTTTTTCTCCAGCAGTATTAATCTGATCAGCGCAAACACAGAGAAGACAAATACTTGATCGGGGCTTGAGTTCTGGCTACATCTCACTAGGTGTGGGCCTCGGCTTTAGTGTCCTGTCAGTGACGATGCTACTAGCACTTTACAGGTTTCTGTAAAAATCAAATGAGATATATGTGACAGAATAACACTACACTGAAGAACATTTTAGGAACCCTATGGCTAGGTATAATTCAGTTTTAGCAATGCTCTAGCTAGGTGGAACTCAGCTTGAAACCCACAGATGAAATAATCTAGCAAAACTCTAACCATTTTTTAAATTTGAAATTCTTTATTGATTAATAAAGGATGAAAACTGGTGGTTCATCCGCATTATAGCCTTACAAATCATAGAGAAAACAGTTCAAGAGAAATTATAAAAGATGTTCTCTGTAAATTTAGATACATTCATTATGAAATTTTACTCTTGTTTGTCTCGTGTTTCATTCTCTTGTATACACAAGCATACATACACAAAGAGAGACAGAGAGAAATGTGAGTACATATTATTTATTGTTTCGATGTGCTGCCAAATGTTGCCTGCTCTACTAAGTCAAAAACCAAGAGACTGTGTACTATAATTTCCACGTCATATGTGTGAGATATTTGATTTTCATGGGCTTGGTAGAAATAGTCATGAGGAATTGCACAAGTCAACATTATTAGCAGGGGTGTTACCTGTGGCTGAAGTGACTCTTGTTTCCTAATGTGTGCGCCTGTTGTCTACATTCGGTTGTTCCGTCCTCACCTTAAGCCAAGATGCCCATGGCTCACCGAGTGACGGCTTGGTCCACTGTGGTTTGTCAGCTAGTCCTGCTCTTCTCACAAGTGGAATCCGAGAGATATTCTTTAAAAGAATAGAATCAACATTGTGTTGAAATATTGCTTTGATTTTTTTCTGTTTTCTGTTTACTTTCCATATTTATACACATTTTTACACCCTTATAGATTTACTTTCCTGGTAGAGACTTAGAAAGAAAAATTATTTTAAATTTATGCCTGCAGTGGTATGACACAATACTATTTAACTACTTTATGGTATCCCACATTTTAATCATTGTTATTGTCATAACTATGAATGTTGAACTAACATTATCACAAATAATAACGTTGAACTAAATCCCCGCCCCTTTGTTTGCCATTCATTTCTTTCTCTTAGTCTTGGTGACTTAGCTTCAAATAATCCACTGTGCCGCTGATCTGGATTTATCTTAAAATACAGATGCTTGGCCGGGCGCGGTGGCTCACGCCTGTAATCCCAGCACTTTGGGAGGCTGAGGCGGGCGGATCACGAGGTCAGGAGATCGAGACCATCCTGGCTAACACGGGGAAACCCCGTCTCTACTAAAAAAATACAAAAAACTAGCCGGGCGTGGTGGCGGCGCCTGTGGTCCCAGCTCCTCGGGAGGCGGAGGCAGGAGAATGGCGGGAACCCGGGGGGCGGAGCTTGCAGGGAGCCGAGATGACGCCGCTCACTCCAGCCTGGGCCACAGAGCCAGACTCTGTCTCAAAAAAAAAAAAAAAAAAAAAATACAGATGCTTGAATGACTCCTCAGTGAATCATCTCTAAGAGCTTCACCGGGCATCTCTGTCTTACTGTGTTCTGGAATTTTGGACTCTGTTCTTGCTAGGCTCACAGTAGGACTTAGCCTTCGTTACTAAAGCAGCAGGATTCACCTCCTTAGTACTTTACTATGTAAACCAAAAATAAAATCTGAAGGCCCTCCAACCATCTGAATAAACTCCCTCGTCTTGGCCAGGGCACTTCAAATGTAACCTAAAAGACTGGTTGAGGTCATGCTGGGAAGTGGGGGTGGGACAATTCTCATTATGCCCTCTTCCTCTTGGAATTCAGGAAAAGCTGACCAGCATTTAACATCAACACAGACCTTAAGTCTAATAAGAAACATGTACAATCTATTCTCTCTGAAGCCTGCTACTTGAAAGCTTCACCTGCATGATAAAATTTTGGTTTCCACAACCTCTTATCAAAACCAAGACATTCCTTTCCAATGATAATAACTTTCAACCAATTGCCTACCTATCAGTAAGTGTTTAAATCTACCTATAATCTGGAAGCCCCAACATGAAGTTCTACATTTCTGGACCAAGCCAATGTATATCTTAAATGTATTTGATTGATGTCTCAGATCTTCCAAACCAAGCTGTGCCTTGACTGCCTTAAGTACAAATTCTCAGGTTCTCCTGAGGGCTGCATCGTGGGCCATGGTCACTCATATTTGGCTCAGAGTAAATCTCTTTCAATATTTTATAGAGTTTGGCTCTTTTTGTCAACAATTAGAACTTTCAAAGTGTATTTTAAAATGAAAATCTTCTTGGGGGGAAAGAAACAAATGTACCTGGAAACACAAATTATTTGTGTATTTCTAGATACAAAGATACACATTAGTCATGATGCATACTGTGTTATATTTCCACAAATGTGTGCATTGTAACAGTAGAGAACAAACTGTTCTCTAGTTCTATTGAACAGATACCAGAGATGAAATAGAGGCATGGATCAGAAATTTTTAGTGGGGCTACTGGTTTGAAATAATATATATATTATTAATTCACATTTAGATCAAGATTAATACTTGTGATGATGAAAAATTCTTTCCAAATATCTCCTGGGAGCAAAAAAAAAAATTATACAATCAAGCCCTATTGAGAACTACTATCCTCAAGTTACGTGAATACATTTTTGTGACCTTAAATTTTACAGTGAGATCATGTCATACAAATTCAAAAGTGTGTCCCTATTAACTCAGATAATAGAGAATTTGATGTCTTCCAGAAGATGATTAGAGGATTCTAGGACTGACAAAGACATGAAGATTGATAAAATTGTTTTATAAAATATTAGTGAAAAGTAATACTTTTTAATATATTACTTGAGGGACATGTACTTTTAAATATGTGAGGTAACTAAATTGATAAATTATCTGTCAGAGGCAGACATTTGACTCTTTTATTGATAGCACTACATTTGGAGACTATTTTTATTAAGAAAATGAATCAATTCGTATTTTGGTTTTCCCTTTATGTAGCAATATAGTAGTTTTCTCCTGCTTGAAAGTGATAGGATTTAAGCATTGAGAGTGCAGCATTGCCAGTCCATTTGTGTTGCTGTAAAGGAATACCTGAGGCTGGGTAATTTACAAAGGAAAGGGGATTTGGCTCACAGTTCTGCAGACTGTACAAGAAACATGGTACCAGCATCAACTTTTGGCATGGGCCTCTAATTAGTTCCATTCATGGTGCAAGGTGACACGGAGCCAGTGTGTACAGATCACATGGCAAGAGAGAAAGCAAGAGAGGGAGACGGTGTCAGGTTCTTTTTAACAGCCACCTCTTGCAGGAACTACTAGACTAAGAATGCACTCATTACCATGAGGAGGGCACCAAGCCATTTATGAAGGATCTGCCCCCCATGATCCAGACACCTCCCACTAGGCCCCACTTCCAACGTTGGGGATCCAGTGTCAACGTGAGGTTTGAATGGTCGGATATCCAGACTATAATAGTTAGGCATTAGTAAGGCACTAGCCAGGCACTAGCTACATGTGACTGTGAGCCAAGTCCAAATTCAGATATCCTATAAATGTAAAATGCACACTGGATTTGAAAGAATTAGTATGAATAAAAATCACCTTATTTACATGAGTTAATTTTATAAATGTTGAAATTATAATATTTTGGATATATTAGTTTAAATCAACTATATTATTAAAATCAATTTTGCCTGTTTCTTTTTACTTTTTTAAATATGTCTACTGGAAAATTTAGAATCACACCTGTGGTTCCCATTACATTTCTATTGGACATTGCTGACTCAAAGCATGGTCATACAAGTGTTTGCAAATATAGGTCATTTGATAAAGCTTTATCTAGACATTTCATTTTTTATTGGTTAAAAAATACATTATAAGTTTATGTCAGATGCTGTAACATAGATGAAACTTAAGGAAGCTGAGTGAAATACACCAGTCACAAAAGCAAAAATAACATATGATTCTACTTATATGAAATATCTAGAGTAGTCAAAATTATAGAAACAGAGAGTAGGTTGGTGGTTTCCAGGGACCGGGGTGGGGAAATTGGGGAGTTGTTCAATTGGTATAGAGCTTCAGTTCTGGAAGATGAAAATGTTCTAGTTCTGTAGCCACAAAAGGTAACTACAATTAATGCTGTTGAATTGTACACTTAAAAATTGCTAACAGAGTAAATTTTATATTGTATTTTTGATTAAAATTTAAAATTAAATAAATACAGAAAAGAATGTGAAGACCAAATAAAGGTTATTTTCTCATTTTCAATAAATAAATCAGATTACCTGGGGTCTTCTTTGATTATCTAGGGTCTTCTTTATACATTTGTGTTACTTATTTAACACTACTATGGTAGGGGCAGGCAGATACTTAGGACCCTTTGACTTCATAGTAATAGCAGCTAACACGCACTGAGCACTAGACAGTGTGCTAAGTACTGAATATATACACTAAGATAATCCTCGCAACCACCATATGAATTGATGAGGAAACTAAGCTTTAAAGATGATGATATTTATAAGGTATAGTGTTTCCTGTTCCCATGTTCAAGCTACTATGGTAATAAATTATTCTGGCTTAAAATCTCAAATGCAATACAACTCAGGGTTGGTTGAGCCACAAAGGTTGGACATCTGTGGCCTAGAGACGGCAACAGAATATAAAAAATCCTTGTATCCACATCACTGGCGTTAGGATAGAGGGACAATTTGAAACAAGTTACCATGGCATTCTCAGGGAAGACTCATAAATCTGCAGTAGGCCTTCAAGTCGGTTTCCCTCTTTATTTACAATTCTGGCATATAATTTGAAGGAGTTTGAATAATTTCATAAAATTTATGTAATTAATCTGCTTCTATTTCCATGTATTTAAGTAAACAAAAATTTAAGTATAAATATCAAATATTTTATAAGTAAAAGGCATTTATTTTATTTAAAATAAAATGAGAGAATTTATACAGAATCTTTTCTCATTTAAGAAGTATTTCCCATCCACAGATAAATGGTCATTAATTAAGGGGAAAAAGACCTACTGATATCATTAATACTTACATCTTCAATAAAATGTGTATATTTTATAAACAATGCCACAATTCATTATATATTCATGTTGTTTTGTATATTTTATACTAGTAACAATTATGATACTAATTGAATCCTGGATAAATTTTTTAATGCTTAGAGTTTTATGAGCACAGAAAAAAAAATATTTCTAATTTACATATATTTTTGTTGAATAGATATATGTAATGGTGACAATAAAGAATGATCAAGCATAAAAATATATAACAGTAAGATTCTGTAATTATCTGAGGAAGAAGTAATGCTAAAACATCTCATCATCAGAGAGAAGTTGCTTTAATGAATGACGAAACAGGTAAAATTAGTATGTTAGATTACTTTGAGATACACTTCAAAGTGGGGTAATGGTTGGATGTTAAAATTACATATTTATTATGATTAAAGGTTTAAAGTGAAGAGAAAATTTTAGCGACTTTGTAATATTTGAAAATTTAGAGTTTTTTTCAAAATTCCAGACAAAAATTTGCTATATGAACAAAAGAAATTTTTTAAAAAGAATACAGCTACAGATAATAGAGAGCCATTAAGGAACCTCAGTACAGAGCAAGGTGCTGTCATGGTCTTTATGGGCTTCAGGAGATCCATCCGATTCTGTGGGAGATGAGAGAGGTGAAGTTAGATGAGGAGAAACAGTCTGGAACTAGATCCAAGGGTGATGATAATAACCCAGGAAGATATAATGGAAGAATAAATAATGATGGCAGCATGACAATGCCAAGCATATTAGTGGGTTTGACATTGTAAATGGCTGATGTAAGCCAAGGTGGTTCCACGATTTGGGACTCCAAGAATGGAAGTTTCATTTTGTAAAGGATGGAATGAAAGACTGAGATATGTTAAAAGGAGTTGAATGGTTTTGGACATATGTTGACAGTATACCCTGGTGAGGATATCCAGTAGATAAACATTGGAACCTACAACAAATGCCATTCACATTTTCCACAAGTCTTTCTTTAAACAATCATTAGTTCTAGTATTCTAATTTATAACATCTTTTCAGCATTGATTTGTCAGAAGAAGAAATCAACTGACATTTTAGTCACTATTTATTTATTATTTATGTATTTTTATTTCATTTCTTTTTTGAGACAGGGTCTCACTCTGCTGCCCAGGCTGGAATGCAGTGGTGCAATCATGGCTCACCACAGCCTCAAGCTTCCCAGGCTGAGGCGATCCTCCTACATCAGCCTCCTGAGTAGCTGGGACAACAGGTGTGCATCACCACATGCTGCTAATGTTTGTATTGTTGGTAGCGATGAGGTCTCCCCATGATCCTCAGACTGGTCTCAAACTCCTAAGTTCAAGTGATTTGTCTGTCTCAGCTTCCCAAAGAGCTGGGATTACAGGTATGAGCCAGCACACCCGGCCTGTCACTTCTTATTTAAAATATTTTTGAAGTTATGACAATTTTCGAAGCTGTGTATAAGAAATTGAATATAAGCACCCTTCCTGCCAATCTATTTCAAAAGACATCATCCATGATTTTTCACAGGGATTACTTAAAAAGTTGGCATACACTCTTCAGTCCAGTGATATTTTTTAGGTATCTGCAATATGTGTAAAGTCAAGCACAAAAATCAGCATTACATTTTGCAAGATCTGTGACTTTTGTCCAAAAACCATTTATTTCACCATATATAGGTTTTGTGTAAAAAATTAAAATTAATTATTAGCAATAAACACTTTAAATATAGCACTTAGATGAACTCTTGAATTTTGCTTAAGGCCTAGCTTCAGAAGTATTAAACGGACCTCTGAGCCTTACAAGAAGCTATTTCCTTCCCTAGAAGTTTCACAAATATCAATTGATTAAGATAAACAAAATACTGTCCTTTTCCAGTGAAACATTCAAATCCAGTATGCTTTCTATTTTAAATGCAATTTTAAGGTGGAAATTAGTTACCCCTGCCACATCAATCTTTACAATCAAATTAAAACTAATAACCATAACTTCTTATTGAAATAGTTATAATTCCTATTTGCTGAAGTTCTGGAAATTAATGTCTTTGCATGGAGCACCAACAAAATACGTGTTATACAAATAAAATTCACACTCTTCATGAAAAAAATAATTGAAGCATCTTCTGAATTTATTACTATAATTTATGTACTCTCTTTTACAACATGAATTATAATTTGAAATATCAAAAGAATCCTAGATCAATAGACATAATATCCTCAATATTGTAATGTAAAATTCTAAAGGGAATTCATATAAACAAATAAGTGTGTCTTTGATTGGACAATCACGAAATATAAAAATCTTCCTCATAAAACGAGATATCCCATTAGTCACTAATTAAAAACTAGCCTTTCTGCTATTGTAGCTAACGAGTGCAGACATACAAAGAGCACATCGTATAAGGTTTGGACACCAAAGACATGGTTTGCAGGCAAAAGATAAAATTCAAGTAGAAAAAAAAATGAATCTTACTGCCAATTACACATATATTTGTTAAATGCTTAATGCTTTTAAACTAAGCCTTTAGAAAACAGATTTGAGTGCAATTTAAGAAATAAAACTAACCCCAGAAGGTCTGGAATCTCAAAATTCTACGAAATCTTAACTTTGGGCTGATTTCTTTGTTCATGCTTTGAGAAAAATGGAAAGTATATTGCAAATTACATAATGTTGCATACAAGTTCAGATGTAACTCAGACTCTGTCCTGACCTTCCTCATTCCAGCCAGGTTAACCAACTACCAGCTCTGTAAAGTAGTTACTTGTGTCAATTTACAGATTTCGGGTTGATTGTGCCATGAAATTGGCCCACTACCCAGTAGAAAATACACAAAACCCTCCAGAGTGAGACAGATATTTGGCTTGGCTGCAGGGTAATTTCCTTCCTTGTTTCTCACATATACTGCCTGAGCTATTTCTCTGAATTCTTCTGAATTACTGTTTCCCAGATTACAAAATTAGATTTTAGATTTCCTTTGCTGCAGATTCTGCTGTTGGCCTGCTCAATATCCATTTTTCCCTCTGCCCTTCTTTTGTACTAACGTTTCTGTTTTGTTTTGTTTTTCCCCTAAGTAGCACTGAGTCCAGCTAAAATATTGTATCTCCAAGCCTCCCTTGAAGCTAGGGTATCTATTAGCAAACTTCTAGTCAGTAAAATGTAATTGGATTTCTTTCAGGAAGGCCTAAGGCTTTTTACTTTTTCTTTCTGAGAGAGTCCTTTGGCTTTTTGCTCTTGACTCTTAGCTCTTAACCTGTGTTCTTTTTTCCTGTCCAAAATGTTAATGTAATGCCTGGAGGTATAAGAGACAGCTTGCAGTCATAAGGATGAGAGCCAAGTGTAAACATAACAGAGAAGGCAGATAGAACGATTCTGGGTCCTTGGGAAACCTGGAAGAGTCACACAAGTTCTGAACTGCCTACTGCAGATTCTTTGTTCTGTGGGGAAAATCACCCCTGACCAGTTTGTGCTTCCACATTGTTTTCTGTTATGTAGATAATGCAGTCCCTAACTGATACACAATTCATTGTGGTGATTTTCGTTTGCCTGTGTTGTAACTTAACCTTGACACTATTCAGTGAGACATGTAAGTATCTCCTGGTCTGGGAACCACCATTGTTGTGCACCATTTCCCTGTAAAGCAACATTTATTGCCACATGCGAAGCACCCATCACCACATGTTTTCCAGTTAGCTGACTTTTCACACGTTTAGTGCCTCTCCTTCAAGCACCAGAAGCTGGGTCAGCTTCCCTAAGAGTTGCCCCCTACAAGCGGCCAGGGTGAGGTCTCTTGTTCACAGTCTACTCCATTTAAGCCGTGACTATTACATCCTGAAACACTTTAGCCCCCAAGTCACTTGATCATCTTTTTTTGCTGTAATTTAGAATGACAATTTTATTTAAAACTCTTTGTATTTGACTCTGTCCTAGTTGTAGAGGAGCAGTTCTTAAATGGGGGTGACAAGGGATATTGCTAAATAACCAGCAATGCCCAAGAAGGAAGGAAGCCTCCCACAACAACAAAAACTTTTCCAGCACAAATTGGCAGTAGTGCCAAGGCTGAGAAAGTCTGATCCGAAGCAATGATTTTAACCCCGACTGTGCCTTAGAATAAAATGAATTTTTAAAGTGTTTACTCCTGGGATTCATTCCCCATTGATTTTGATTGAAGAGTTCCAGAATGTAGTCCACACACATTTGCAAGCACCCCAATTGATTTAAAATACAGCCAAAGTCGAGAACCACGGAGATGAGCATAATCCTTCATTCTGGAAAACAGGCTGAGTCAGACAGTTGACCAGGGATGGGGAAAAGACAGGCTAAGTTCACGGAGAAGTGGGCTGAGAATAGGACTCAAAGAGAAGGCTTTCTGTGAGAGAATTAATCCCACGGTAAAAAGCGAAGAAGGTCAGGAAAGGTTGTTCAGGAAATCATGAGATGTGTTAGGAAAAGTTCAAGATCGAGAATGAATAACTTGAAGGTGTCAGAGGCCCTATTTAGATTATTAAAATATGTCTGCTTATATACCTATATTGTGGCTTTATAGCTCTACCTGTAATGATCTAGTTGTCATTTATCCTGTTTTTAAGAGTGATACAGATGAAAAAAATGAAAGCAATTATATGCCAGGGCAAAATTTGTGCTAACCTCTTTTGTTATTAAAAAGATTTAATGTCATTGTATTACAATTAATAATTCTATTAAAATTAAAATAAGAATATAACGTTAAAATTTTGAAAAGCAAAAGGTGATAAAATTTATTTATTCAAATTACATCAAATATCAGCTTGTAGAAGCAATATCAGTTTTTTTAGTCTTTGCTTGTTTGTTTTTGCCTTTGTTTTTGTTTTCACTCTTAAGAGATGCAACCACAGTTTAGCAACACTGAACAGGAACCAAGTTATTGTCTCTAACTCTACTTTTCCATCCTGGCTTTAAACAATTCTGCCACAAAAACCCCAATATCTGAAATTTTAGACTGAAAAGGTTATGATTGTTTCCAACAGCTAGTAACTACTAGCTTGTCTTCATTTCAAAAAAATCTGAGCTCAGTGTCATTATAATTAATTATCAAATATTGCACCCAATTATCAAATATTGCAATGATCAAATCTTGCAACTAATTCAAATATGAAGGTGTTACCGATGAATCCATGCTCTCAGTTTCTCTGTTCTCAAGGACTTCTTTTACTTTCAAATGCGTAAGAACCTATTTCAGATGTGTGGTGATTGTTTTACTGGAGTGTTATATGTGGCTAAACTCATCTTAATTTTGCAGCATCTACAGCCTGTATTACATCTTTGACTTCTGTTTAGTTTCATAATTCATTTGAAATATGGTTATGAAATGAAAATATGTGCCTGTAATATTCCAATGCCAATTAAGTAATAGCCAACTTCTTCTCGCGAGGATGTTTTTCATCAACGATTGATACATAGATCTCTGACAGTAAAATAATTAAGTCTAACACTTCATTTTTCATTCTTAGAGGTGATTCATCAACCATCATTGAAGTCTTGATTGCCGTTGAAAGTGGATCACTTGATCATATTCATTGTATTGAGACTCAGAAAATGACACCCCAAAGTAAAACCCTAAGAAGCAAAGTCTGTCACTGACCTTCTGCCATTCCGTCTCTGCCTCTCATTCTCCCCTGGGACAAGGCATAAAAACTAGAATCCCTCATCCCTGAGGCAGGTTATAGAAAGAAGAAACCATTTTCTCCAAAGCCAGTAATAAAGCCAAAAAATATTACCCTATCCTCCCCCGCTGCTTCTTTGTATAATAGCTAGGGATAAAGAAATTGAAATCCTCATTCCAGGGAGAACTCATCCCATACTGGGGAGGAAAAAAGGCTGCACAGAGAGGCCAAGAAAAATCTAAACAGACAGATCTTGCTGAATTTTCCCACTCAGTGTCTTAGCAGATCATACTCTTCTTTTCCAGTAATAGTTCCACACAGCTGTTGTATTAGTCCGTTTTCACACTGCTGATAATTTACAATAAAAAGGAGATGTAATAGACTCACAGCTCCACATGGCTGGGGAGGCCTCACAATCATGGAGGAAGGCAAAAGCCTTGTCTTATACGGCAGCAGGAAAGAGAGAATGAGAACCAAGTGAAAGGGTTTCCCCTTCTAAAACCATAAGATCTCATGAAACTTACTGACTACCACGAGAACAATATGGGGAAACTGCCCCATCATTCAGTTGTCTCCCACCAGGTCACTCTCACAACACGTGAGAATTACAGGAGCTGTAATTCAAGATAAGATTTGGGTGGGGACACAGCCAATCCATATCAACTGTCCATGCTTCATTGAACCTAAGCATAAAAATACAGTTGACTCCTGAACAACATGGATTAACACTTTGTGGATCTACTTATATGCAGATTTTCTTCCGTCCCTGCTACCCTTGAGACAGCAAGACCAACCCCTATTCTTCCTCCTCCCCCTCCTCAGCCTATTCAACATGAAGACAATGAGTATAAAGACCTTTTTGATGTTTGCTTTCACTTAATGAATAGTAAATATATTTTTTCTTCCTTATGATTTTCTTAACATTTCTCTAGCACACTTTATTGTGAAAATACACTGTATAATAAAGATATCAAAAGATGTATTAATTGAGTATGTTATCTGTAAGGCTTCTGGTACATAGTAGGCTATTACTACTTAAGTTTTGCGAGAGTCAAAAGTTTTATGCAGTTTTTAATTTCTTTTTTTTTTCTTTTTTTTTTTTTGAGGCGGAGTCTCGCTCTGTCGCCCAGGCTGGAGTGCAGTGGCCGGATCTCAGCTCACTGCCAGCTCCACCTTTCGAGTTTACGCCATTCTCCTGCCTCAGCCTCCCGAGGAGCTGGGACCACAGGCCCCGCCACCACGCCCGGCTAGTTTTTTGTATTTTTTAGTAGAGACGGGGTTTCACCATGTTAGCCAGGATGGTCTCGATCTCTTGACCTCGTGATCTGCCCGTCTCGGCCTCCCAAAGTGCTGAGATTACAGGTGTGAGCCACCGCGCCCAGCTGCAGTTTTTAATTTCATGGGAGGTTAACTCCCATAACTCTTGAATTATTTGAGGGTGAGCTCTACATAGTGTTCCCTGTATCTTTGAGTCTTTATGTTGAAGGCTCCCATGTCATGTAAAACTATGATCAAATAAATTTGTTATACTTTTCTCTTGTTAACTTATCTTTGTTATAAGACAACCCCTATAGGGATGTTGGCTGTGCCCTTCATGATTATGAAGAAAGGACTCCTTTCCTCCCCTAGTTTCCTGTACAGCTCCTCGTCACCACTACACTTCTGGCTATGAGTATGAGAAGGCTGACATCTGACACATTCCAAAGCCTACAGATGAGATCCTGAGAAAACTGACAAAAGCCAGCAAAAAAAAGGTAAAATTTTTTACTAAGGACAATTCTCCCAGATCTCTTCCTATGGTACCTGCTCAGGAATGGAAGGTAAAAATTCCTTTTTATCTTTTCCTTTCAAAGTTCAGGTCAGCAGGAAAAAAAATCATTTGTTTGGATTGTGAGTCTTACATAAATTTGGTTTGGGGATATCCATTTCCTGTTGATCCTTTTCCTTCCACAGACAGCTATTGCTTTCCTGTTTGTCTCAGTTTGTGTTCTGAGAGCATGGCTTGGCTTGCTGCCTGTAGGCACATCCAGGTTATCAGGTCTGTGTGTGCAGGCAGCCAACAGAAAGGTTGGGGTCCCCCCAAAAAAGAATATAGCCAGACGGAAATGTGAGTCGAATGCCATTTGTGGCTGGCATACCAACTGTTGCCAGCTGTCAAGGATAACTATTGCCATTTATTTAAGCCTCCTCTTTTTTCTTTCTTTCCTTTTCCTTTTTTCTTTCTTTCTTTCTCTTTCTTTCTTTACTTCATTCTTTCTTCTTTCTTTCTTTCTTTTCTTTCTCTTTCTTCCTTCCTTCCTTCCTCCTTCCTTCCTTCTTCTTCTTCCTTCCTTCCTTCCTTCTTCTTCCTTCCTTCCTTTCCTCCTCTTTCTTTCTTTCTTTCTTTCTTCTTTCTTTCTTCTTTCTTTCTTTCTTCTTTCTTCTCTTCTCTTTTCTTCTCTTTTCTCTCTCATCTCTCTCTCTTCTTCTTTCTTTCTTCTTCTTCTTCTTTCTTCTTTCTTTCTTTCTTTCTTTCTTTTCTCCTCTTTCAGCTGTCTTGGGGATGGCTCTGGATCTTGTGAGAACATGCTTATTTGCATCTGTTTGGAGTGCATCTTATGTGTCTTTAAGTCATAAAGCGCTTCTTGGACTTGTGTTCTGGAGTCACTTGATAGATACTTTGTTTTAAAAGAAAAAATAAAAATAAAATGAAAAGAAGAACTATTACTGTTTGTTTCTGTACGAAAAATCTGATAAAAGATTTGAGAGGGATTAAAAGAGCTCTATGGTCAGAAGTTGGCTTAATTAAAAGCTGAAATTAAGGCTATAATGTTTATAATTTCAATAGTTTTGGGGGTGCAGGTGTTTTTTGGTTATATGGATGGGTTTTTTTTTTTTTTTTTTTTGAGACGGAGTCTTGCTCTGTGGCCCAGGCTGGAGTGCAGTGGCCGGATCTCAGCTCACTGCAAGCTCCGCCTCCCGGGTTCCCGCCATTCTCCTGCCTCAGCCTCCTGAGGAGCTGGAACCACAGGCACCGCCACCTCACCCGGCTAGTTTTTTGTATTTTTTAGTAGAGACGGGGTTTCACCGTGTTAGCCAGGATGGTCTCGATCTCCTGACCTCGTGATCCACCCGCCTCGGCCTCCCAAAGTGCTGGGATTACAGGCTTGAGCCACCGCGCCCATGGATGAGTTCTTTAGAGGTGAATTCTGAGATTTTAGTGCACCCATCACCTGAGCAGTGTACACTATACCAAATATGTAGCCTTTTACCCCTCAGCCCCCTCCCAATCTTCGCCACTCTGCTGAGTCCTCAAAGTCCATTATATCACTCCATGTCTGTGCATCCTCATAGCTCAGCTCCCACTTATAAGTGAGAACATATGGTTTTAGTTTTCCATTTCTGAGTACTTCACTAAGAATAATGGCCTCCAGCTCCATCCAAGTTGCTGCAAAAGGTACTTTTTTTTCTTTTTTATGGCTGAGTAGCATTCCATGGTGTATATATAGCACATTTTCTTTATCCACTCAGTCAATGGGCACTTAAGTTGGTTCCATATCTTTGTAATTGCGAATTGTGCTGCTGTAAACATGCATGTGAATGTGTCTTTTTCATATAATGACTTCTTTTCCTCTGGGTAGATACCCAGTAACGGGATTTCTGGATCAAATGGTAGATCTAGTTTTTGTTCTTTAAGGAAGGTCCATACTGTTTTCCATAGTGGTAGTACTAATTTACATTCCCACAAACAGTGTAAAAGTGTTTCCTTTTCACCACATCCATGTAAGACTATAATTTTTGTAAGGCCTCTGATCCCTTTTTTGGGGATCCACGGGAACATCAGAGTTCTGGCTACCCTATAGAGGGAGTTAAAGTTAACTCCTTGCAACTCTGAGACCCTTGGGGAACACAGAAAAGGTGCCACTGCCTCCCTTTTTGGGGTCCCCTGTCTTCCTCATGGAAGAATTGTGAGTGATGTCTCTCAAGTCTGAAGCTCTGCTTTCTTTCACGTTGAGCTCCCCGATCACTTCGGCTTTCAGAGGTGCCAAGGCTTTATATTTTGAGAGGACACTTGGCCTTTGGGTATATGATAATTCATGAGGCACTGGGAAGGGTGGCGATGTGTAAGGTAGCTGACATGAGTTGCAATGAATGGTCATTGCTTCGGGGGGTGAACTCTGGCCTTGTATCTTCTTTGTTTCTTTGCATAGAAACAAAGAACTTGAGAAAAGCCTCAGATTTATGACTGAGTCAAACAGAAACTGACAGTACGTGGAAATTTGGTACAAGAAAAATAATTGGCTAAGTTAATCAAGGGGATCTCAGGGCCAAAGCCACAACTTAACAATGGACATGTTTGAGGCATTTAGAGGCTGTTAGAGTGCTCCCAGGGTGGGTGGGCTAGTCACAAAGTGAGCTGGATGGTGTTGGATGGCCCACCAGGGTCAGAGCGGATATCCCCACAGTGAGGTGCACTGCGAAAAGCTGGATGGTGTTGGACGGCCCTCCAGCCTCAGAGGGGATATCCCTGCAGTGAGATGCACTGTGAAACTACTGAAGAGCACAGCCACATTCTCTCCCTCTTGGGCTTTTGTCTCAGCTCTGAAAGAACTGGGATTCAACCTAAAAATGGAATCCTTGATTTCTGGAGATCTAGATGCTCTGCCTTCTAGCTGCACCTGCCTTTTACATGTATAAGTATTAGGCCTCCAGAAACTACAAATGCTTTGTGGATCCTTTTCATTAGAGCCATTAAATTCAGTAATCCAGTTAAGAAATAAAAGCTAAATTAAAAAGCCACCTCCATACCTAGATTTGTCTCCAAAATATGACTTTCTGTCATTCAGCTGGTTATTTTGAACAGACTTATACGTTTTTTCCTAGACTCACTTGTATGTTTTCTTGTAAAATCTTGTAATAAATTTCTATAATTTTATATTGCCTGGCTATGCATCATTGAATCTTCCTCTCTGTCTAATCTAACTGACATACCCAAATCTGATTTGTCTCCTAATCAGGGCTCTCCTGGAGAGTGGCTATCTTGATAAACCTGTCAGGACAGAGCTAGAGTTTACAGCCACTTTCCAGAGAAAAACCTCAAGAACAATTTTTTTTAAATCCAGTTTTAGCAGAAATGAATATTTTGTCTACCCAGATGGACTTTGAAAACATTCAGACCTAAAACTGAGTCCACAGCCTCCATAAAATTTCTGGAGGTTCTTAATATCTGATAATAGGCAATAAGCCCTAAGCTTTTTCTGGGGAAAAAAATAAATATAAAATAACATAAAATAGCATAAGAACTAATTCAAATGCCTTTTAGTTTATGTGATCTGAGATAATCTTTGGTAAATAAAATTTGTTTTAAAAGTGTTGGTAAAATAAAAATATAAATGACTTCAGAATTATCTACATACATTTTTGCCTGGGTTTGCTGGTTAAACAGGTTTGTGCTATCTGTGATAGATACTTTAAAATTATTAAACTATAGATGCAACCTAAGAGCAGAATATACCATAATAATGAATTGTTTAATTATGTAATACATGTAAGTCATAAATGTGAAAGTTCAAATATAGTCGAACTTTTGACTTTTTTTGTTTTGTGACATTTTTGATACTTGCTCAATTTGTATGTGAGCAAAAGCTATTAGGACTCACTGCTGGACTCCTCAAAGCCTAGCACACATCTTGTGTGATTTTATATTTTAGGTTTTAACTCTCTGCCTCCTGGGTTTCAGACAGGTGGCCATAGTAAAATCTGGGGACATGTATGTGTCCACAGCACCTGGGACACTAGCCATAGGAAAGGGTCAAGCCCAGTATGGCCACATCCTGTGCCCAGTGTCTTAGAGGCCTTGGCTAGAATAAGGCTGCCTGATTCAGAGTTAGCTTGGTCTTCCTTTTTCAAAAATAATTTAAATTGTTTTCCAAAATAAATTCAAATATAATTGTTAAGAATGAGTATATTGAGTAAATGTAACTAACATAAACATTTGTGAATAAACTTGTCAGTTTCAAAAATCTTTTCAATAACTGAAAATATTAAATGCCATGTTAAATTAATTAATAGATGATCATAAAATACTGAGTCATTTCTAAATAAGTTTAAATACTGAAACACTAAGTGTAAGTTTATATACTTTAGTATCTTATTTTGTATGGTTCCTAAAAGGTTAAATATACCTAGATTTCTTAATAATCATTTAAAAACTTGAGAAAACATATCTTTCTAAAACTGCAAAATGGTATTATTTTACAAAATACTGGTTTCCAATTGCTAAAGATTAAAGTACATGTAATTAAAACTACTAGATATAAGAGAAACAATTCTATACACAGGAATACAAAGCAAGTAATATGTTGTAAAATATGAGAATCATCCTTTAAAAAAAATCTCATCTAGTTTACAGGTTGCTTAAAGATTGTTTCAAAATAAAGAAATAGAAAAATGAAATAGATAAAATTAAATGTCTATAGAAAGTTATAAATAAAAAATTGTAAGACATTATAAAAGCTTTGTAAAAATCTTATGTGGTCAAAACTGATTTAAATTAGATGAATTTATTTATAAACTTTAATTAAAATTAGTTTTATTATTTATAATATAATGATACAAAGGTAGAATTTGATTTTCTTGTTTGAACAAAATTTTTGTGTGGTATTAATAAGAAATAGGTAAAATTGTTTTCATTTTACTCGGCTTGAGTAAAATGCAAAAGCAACCACAAAAACAGAAAAAACGGGGGAGAGGGAAAACATATTCTCTATGCCACATCGTCTTTATTAGGACTTTTGATTATTTGGAAAACTGAGTCATCATTTTATCAATAATCAAGTGGTTTTCTTTATATTTATATTTTTATTTTTTTCATTATACTTTAAGTTCTAGGGTACACATGCACAACGTGCAGGCTTGTTACATAGATATACATGTGCCATGCTGGCCTTCTGTACCCATCAACCCATCATTTACATTAAGTATTTATCCCACTACTATCCCTCACCCAACCCCCCACCCCTAACAGGCCCTGGTGTGTGATGTTCCCCCACCGTGTCCAGGTGTTCTCATTTTCAATCCCCACCTATAACTGAGAACATGCGGTGTTTGGTTTTCTGTCCCTGTGGTTGCCAGCTTCATCCATGTCCCTGCAAAGGACACAACCTCTCCTTTTTTATGGCTGCATAGTATTCCATGGTGTATATGTGCCACATTTTCTTAATCCAGTCTGTCATTGATGGACATTTGGGTTGATTCCCAGTCTTTGCTATTGTGAATAGTGTTGCAGTAAACATACATGTGCATGTGTCTTTATAGTAGCATGATTTATAATCCTTTGGGTATATACACAGTAATGGGATCACTGGTTCAAATGGTATTTCTAGGTCTAGATCCTTGCCTCCAGCTTTTGTTCATTTTGCTTAGGATTGACTTGGAAATGTGGGCTCTTTTTGGTTCCATATGAACTTTAAAGTAGTTTTTTCCAATTCTGTGAAGAAAGTCATTGGTAGCTTGATGGGAATGGCATTGAATCTATAAATTACCTTGGGCAATATGGCCATTTTCACGATATTGATTCTTCCCATCCATGAGCATGGAATGTTCTTCCATTTGTTTGTGTCCTCTTTTATTTCGTCGAACAATGGTTTGTAGTTCTCCTTGAAGAGGTCTTTCACATCCCTTGTAAGTTGGATTCCTAGGTATTTTATTCTCTTTGAAGCAATTGTGAATGGGAGTTCACTCATGATTTGGCTCTCTGTTTGTCTGTTAATGGTGTACAAGAATGCTTGTGATATTTGCACATTGATTTTGTATCCTGAGACTTTGCTCAAGTTGCTTATCAGCTTAAGGAGATTTGGTGCTGAGACAATGGGGGTTTCTAAATATACAATCATGTCATCTGCAAACAGGGAAAATTTGACTTCCTCTTTTCCTAATTGAATACCCTTTATTTCTTTCTCCTGCCTGATCGCCCTGGCCAGAACTTCCAACACTATGTTGAATAGGAGTGGTGAGAGAGGGCATCCCTGTCTTGTGCCAGTTTTCAAAGGCAATGCTACCAGTTTTTGCCCATTCAGTATGATATTGACTGTGGGTTTGTCATAAAGAGCTCTTATTATTTTGAGATACGTTCCATCAATACCTAGTTTATTGACAGTTTTTAGTATGAAGAGCTGTTGAATTTTGTCAAAGGCCTTTTCTGTATCTATTGAGATAATCATGTGGTTTTTGTTGATGGTTCTGTTTATGTGATGGATTACATTTATTGATTTGCATGTGTTGAACCAGACTTACATCCCAGGGATGAAGACAACCTGATCATGATGAATAAGCTTTTTGATGTGCTGCTGGATTTGGTTTGCCAGTATTTAATAGAGGATTTTCGCATTGATGTTCATCAGGGATATTGGTCTAAAATTCTCTTTTTTTGTTGTTGTGTCTCTGCCAGGCTTTGGTATTATGATGATGCTGGCCTCATAAAATGAGTTAGGGATGATTCCCTCTTTTTCTATAGATTGGAATAGTATCGGAATGAATGGTACCAGCTCCTCTTTGTACCTCTGGTAGAATTTGGCTGTGAATCCCTCTGGTCCTGGACTTTCTTTGGTTTGTAGACTATTAATTATTGCCTCAATTTCAGAGCCAGTTATTGGTCTATCCAGAGATTCAATTTCTTCCTGGTTTAGTATTGGGAGGGTGTATGTGTCCAGGAATTCATCCATTTCTTCTAGGTTTTCCTGTTTACTTGATTAGAGTTGTTTATAGTATTCTCTGATGGTAGTTTGTATTTCTGTGGAATCCGTGGTGATATCCCCTTTATCATTTTTTATTGCATCTATTTGATTCTTCTCTCTTTTCTTCTTTATTAGTCTAGCTGGAAGTCTATCAATTTTGTTGATCTTTTCAGAAAACCAGCTCCTGGATTCATTGATTTTTTTAAAGGATTTTTTGTGTCTCTATCTCCTTCAGTTCTGCTCTGATCTTAGTTATTTCTTGCCTTCTGCTAGCTTTTGAATGTGTTTGCTCTTGCTTCTCTAGTTCTTTTAATTGTGATGTTAGGGTGTTGATTTTAGATCTTTCTTGCTTTCTCTTGTGGGCATTTAGTGCTATAAATTTCCCTCTACACACTGCTTTAAATGTGTCCCAGAGATTCTGGTATGTTGTATCTTTGTTCTCATTGGTTTCAAAGAACATCTTTATTTCTGCTTTCATTTCGTTATGTACCCAGTAGTCATTCAGGAGCAGGTTGTTCAGTTTCCATGTAGTTGAGCGGTTTTGATTGAGTTTCTTAGTCCTGAGTTCTAGTTTGATTGCACTGTGGTCTGAGAGACAGTTTGTTATAATTTCTGTTCTTTTACATTTGCTGAGGAGTGCTTTACTTCCAATTATGTGGTCAATTTTGGAATAAGTGCGATGTGGTGCTGAGAAGAATGTATATTCTGTTGATTTGGGGTGGAGAGTTCT
The DNA here is from genome assembly GCF_001698545.2 of Rhinopithecus bieti. Classification (NCBI taxonomy): domain Eukaryota; kingdom Metazoa; phylum Chordata; class Mammalia; order Primates; family Cercopithecidae; genus Rhinopithecus; species Rhinopithecus bieti. The sequence goes on along the minus strand of NW_016807504.1, from coordinate 764,141 downwards.
ATAGATGTCTATTAGGTCCGCTTGGTGCAGAGATGAGTTCAATTCCTGGATATCCTTGTTAACTTTCTGTCTCGTTGATCTGTCTAATGTTGACAGTGGAGTGTTGAAGTCTCCCATTATTATTGTATGGGAGTCTAAGTCTCTTTGTAAGTCTCTAAGGACTTGCTTTATGAATCTGGGTGCTCCTGTATTGGGTGCATATATATTTAGGATAGTTAGCTCTTCCTGTTGAATTGATCCCTTTACCATTATGTAATGGCCTTCTTTGTCTCTTTTGATCTTTGATGGTTTAAAGTCTGTTTTATCAGAGACTAGGATTGCAACCCCTGCTTTTTTTTGTTCTCCATTTGCTTGGTAGATCTTCCTCCATCCCTTTATTTTGAGCTTACGTGTGTCTCTGCACATAAGATGGGTCTCCTGAATACAGCACACTGATGGGTCTTGACTCTTTATCCAATTTGCCAGTCTGTGTCTTTTAATTGGGGCATTTAGCCCACTTACATTTAAGGTTAATATTGTTATGTGTGAATTTGATCTTGTCATTATGATGTCAGCTGGTTATTTTGCCCATTAGTTGATGCAGTTTCTTCCTAGCAACTGTGGTCTTTACAATTTGGCATGTTTTTGCAGTGGCTGGTACTGGTTGTTCCATTCCATGTTTAGGGCTTCCTTCAGGAGCTCTTGTAAGGCAGGCCTGGTGGTGACAAAATCTCTCAGCATTTGCTTATCTGTAAAGGATTTTATTTCTCCTTCATTTGTGGAGCTTAGTTTGGCTGGATATGAAATTCTGGGTTGAAAATTCTTTTCTTTAAGAATGTTGAATATTGGTCCCCACTCTCTTCTGGCTTGCAGTGTTTCTACTGAGAGATCCACTGTTAGTCTGATGGGCTTCCCTTTGTGGGTAACCAAACCTTTCTCTCTGACTGCCCTTAACATTTTTTTCTTTATTTTATCCTTGGTGAATCTGACAATTATATGTCTTGGGGTTGCTCTTTTCAAGGAGTATCTTTTTCTCATATTTCCTGAATTTGAATGTTGGCCTGACTTGCTAGGTTGGGGAAGTTCTCCTGGATATTATCTTGAAGAGTGTTTTCCAACTTAATTCCATTCTCCCTGTCACTTTCAAATACACCAATCAAATGTAGATTTGGTCTTTTCACATAGCCCCATATTCTTTGAAGTCTTTGTTCATTTCTTTTTACTCTTTTTTCTCTAAACTTCTCTTCTTGCTTTTTTCATTAATTTGACCTTCAACTACTGATACCCTGTTTTCCATTTGATCGAATCAACTATTGAAGCTTATGCATGTGTCACTTAGTTCTTGTGCCATGGTTTTCAGCTCCATCAGGTCATTTAAGGTCTTCTCTATACTGTTTATTCTAGTTAGCCATTCGTCTAATCTTTTTTCAAGGGTTTTAGCTTCCTTGCGATGGGTTTGAACATCTTTCTCTAGCTTGAATAAGTTTGTTACTACTGACCTTCTGAAGCCTACTTCTGTCAGCTCAACAAAGTCATTCTTGGTCCAGCTTTGTTCCGTTGCTGGTGAGGAGCTGCAATCCTTTGGAGGAGATGGGTCACTCTGGTTTTTGGAATTGTCTGCTTTTCTGCTCTGGTTTCTCCCCATCTTTGTGGTTTTATCTATCTTTGGTCTTTGATGTTGGTGACCTACAGATGCCATTTTGGTGTGAATGTCCTTTCTGTTGATGTTGATGCTATTCTTTTCTGTTTGTTAGTTTTCTTTCTATGAGTTGGGTCCCTCAGCTGCAGGCCTGTGGAGTTTGCTGGAGGTCCACTCCAGACCCTGTTTGCCTGGGTATCACCAGTGAGGGCTGCAGAACAGCAAATATTGCTGCCTGATCCTTCCTCTGGAAACTTTGTCCCAGCGGAGCACCCGGCTGTATGAAGTGTCAGTCAGCCCCTACTGGGAGATGTCTCCCAGTTAGGCTACGTGGGAGTCAGGGACCCACTTAAGGAGGTAGTCTGTCCATTCTCAGAGCTCAAACACCATGCTGGGAGAACGATTGCTCTCTTTAGAGCTGTCAGGTGGGGACACTTAAGTCTGCAGAAGTTTCTGCTGTATTTTGTTTAGCTATGCCCTGCCCCCAGAGGTGGAATCTACAGAGGCAATAGGTCTTGCTGAGCTGCAGTGGGCTGTGCCCAGTTCAAGCTTCCCTGGTCGCTTTGTTTACCTACTCAAGCCTCAGCAATGGAGGATGCCCCTCCCCCAGCCAGGCTGCCACCTGACAGATCGCAGTTTGATCTCAGACTTCTGCACTAGCAATGAGCCAGGCTCTGTGGGCACGGGACCTTCTAAGCCTGGCATGGGATATAATCTCCTGGTGTGTCCTTTGTTCAGACTTTTGGAAAAGTGCAGTATTTGGGCAGGAGTGTCTCGATTGTCCAGGTGCAGTCTGTCATGGCTTCCCTTGACTAGGAAAGGGAAATCCCCTGACCCCTTGTGCTTCCTGGGTGAGATGATGCCCCGCCCTGTTTTGGCTCATCCTCCATGATTGGAGGTTCAGTACCCACTGTTCAACCAGTTCCAGTGAGATGAACCCGATACCTCAGTTGGAAATGCAGAAATCACCCATCTCCTGTGTTGATCACACTGGGAGCTGCAGACAAGAGCTATCCTATTTGGCCATCTTGGAATGGAATCATGAGAGAAGCAATGACCAAGTGTGTAAAACCTTTGACATATGTAACAGATTTTAAAAATCAAATTTCAAATTCTAAGGTAAATCTTTTTGACCTCGAACTAACTTTAGTATCTTTCAGAGGGCATCTAAAGCATCAGAAGGAAAGATAACAAACCGAATCAGGCTTACTTTATATGTTGTTATATATCATATGTCACATATCGTATCACTTGAGGTGTCATTACAGAAGAAGTGATGTTTAACTTTCTTTGAGTAATATTTGTATGGATGTGTTATTGGTATGTGTTTTATAATGTTAAGAGATTCATAAAATTCTGATATGTCTTGGTATATGTTATTAGTCACTATGACTATTATGTTAAATTGTAGGCCACAGAGGAAAAAAAAAAACACCTTTTTTTTTGTCAGTTGCATCTTTAACCATGGCCATTTTAAATTTTGTTTCTTACAGTTAATTGCTTTATTTGGATACTTTGAAAAGTATTTTACTATCAGCTACAGTCCAAAGTTATTTTATTTGTCAAAACATTATGGAAAGAATCCTGACAAATACTTGTAAGTATAATTTTGGTTGCTTTAGGATCATAGCATTGGAGTGGGTAAAAATTTCAAAACCCTAGTGAAAAATGCTAGACTCATAAGGTTGCTAACCTAATATGAAGCAGAACTAGAATTAATTACAAGGGAATAAACTAATACATGATTATGTTTTCTAATGACTTTTTGTTTGAAACATTGCTGATGCTTTTCATGTCTGGTTTTCCAGAGTTAAGAAAACTTTTTTCTCTTGAGCTATCTATGGATTTACAACAATTTGGTCAAGTCTACTTTTGTAAACAGAATTAAGACATTTAGCTTTCTCTCTGCTTAATCCACGCAAAATTTGGAAACTCTTTGTATCTTATTTTATCCCAATATAGTTATTTATATAAATTCAGTAAGAATCTATTCTCCCTGTAACAGGACAATTGAAAACACTGGTTATTTTACCAATGCTGTTACTGAAATGTCATATTTTCAGATATGATTAGATTGCTTTGAGGAATGGAAGTTGGTTGACTCTTCTGGAGCCAATAAAAAGACCCTTGGAAAAACTGGCCTGGTATCTTGTCCATACAGTTCTCTCACATCCTCCCTAGCCTTGTGGTAAGTAAAGAATGTCTATTTATTTATTTATTTATTTAATCATCTTGGAGATGTGGTTTTCCTCTCTTGCCCAGGCTGGTCTCAAATTCCTAATCTCAAGCAATTCTTCTGCCTCAGCTTCCTGAGTAGCTGGGATTACAGGTACAAGTCATTGCCCAGCTCAAGAATGTCACTTTCTGACAGGCCCAAGAATCTAAAGATATTTTTAAAATCTCAAGAAGAGAAGAATTCATCCAATTCATACAGGTATTACAGACAGAATTTGAGGCTATCCTTGGCTTGGTTCCTAAGCATTGGGAGGCTTTTAAAAGTCTAATCTGAGATTCCTCATAAAAGTTTCAGCAAAGCCAACTTCCAAAGAGCTTGTATGGTAAATAATTATTTTTACTATACTTTATACAAATAATCAGGCCAAGTTAATTAGACTGAACTTACTTTATAAACAAATTAGTCTTTCTGTGTTTATCTTTGGCAAAATGGAGGGATGGACAGGAAAATTACATTTCAGGAGAAAACGATAGTGTGCCTGTTGTTAAATTCTACACCTGTTCATTGTTTTGAGTTCTTTTTCTTTCTTTTCTTTTTTTTTTAATCTGGACTGAATTCTAAATTTTTAGTTTTCTCCAATATCTGGCTCTGACATTCTAACACTTCCAATTTGTTCCACCATTCTGGCTTGGGATAGTTGAAATTAAAACTGTTTTACTTTCTGAAGCTCTGTAAGCTGAAGTCCTACAAAACAAAACAAAAGAGAAAGCTGAGTTTTGCAGTTTGTTGTAACCATTAATTTTTTAATATCTTAGTAAATATCTGATTGCTCACACCTAACTTTGGAGGAAGGCCATCAACAACACCACTACCTGAAATGAGACACAGATGTTAACTCTTTAACTAAACTGGCCATTTCTCAGGAATAAGAGACTGATTCAGCAGCTTATGGAAGAATCCACCCAACTAATTTCTGGACTGTAAAACTTCTTGGGGAATCTTTAGACCAAGAAATGTAGGGACTCAAAACATAACACCCTGAAGGAAAGGCCTGAAATGCGGCCTCAAAAGCAAAATCTCTCTCTGATTTTCTGCCATCCTGCCTCTCACCCCTCATTCTCTCCAGATGCAAGCCATAAAAACTAGAATCCCTCTTCTCCAAGGCAGGTCATAGAATCTAGAATCCCTTTTCCTCAAAGCCAGCCATAGAACCTAAAATATTAGTCTAACCTTCTCCATGCCCCTCCACCTTTTGTGTTAACAACTGTCCATAAATAAAGACCCTCATTTCAGAGAAATCCTACCCCATACCCAAAAGAAAGGAATGCTGCACAGAGCAGCCAATAAATATCTGAATAAGCAGGTCTTGCTGAATTTTCCCACTCATACTATTAGCATTAGATTATACCTTTTTTTGTGCAATCATCTCTTTACATGACTGTCCATACTTCATTGACCAAGGCATAAAAACAGATACTTTTCACTATATTTTTGGGTCTTCATTCTGAAGACTCTTGTGTCAATAAAACTGTGATCAACTAAATGTGTTATTGATTTTCTCTTGTTTACTTGTCTGTTATAGGGATGCTAGCCATAATCCTTATGATAGGAGAAAATAAAAACAGACTATCCACTATCTATCCCTATAATTGTGTGTATTTCAAAATATACATAAAATATAGTAAATGAACTACTGCCCACCAGTAGCAAGAGTGTAGACACAGTATTCTTCAGTTGCTTTTCATCAGTCCAGTGGCTTTTTGGTAATATTTGATGAAAATCTACAGTAAGAAAGTTAATCTTCATAGTGGCCCAGTATAGATAAGCAAAGCAAATAGTTTCATGAAACTTACCCCTCAAATAATGCATGCCAGGTACTCTAATATTTTTTATGCTGTGGTTATGAATTTTTAAAAATTCTCTATGTCTCATTAGTGAACTTCAACCTTCAATTTAAAAAACAATAAGCAAGACCACATAAAGGAAACTTATAGTCTATAAAGAAAAACTTATTTAATTTTTTTTCATAATTTCAACTTTTATTTTACATTTGGGGGGTGCATGTGCAGGTTTGTTACTTGGTTATGTGTGATGCTGAAGTTTAGGGGTGATCCTATCACCCAGATAATGAGATAGATAGTACCCAATAGTTAGTTTTTCAACCATTTCCCCAGCCACCCTCCAACCTGTAGTAGTCCTCAGTGTCTATTGTTGCCATCTTTGTGTTCATGAGTACCCAATGTTTAATTCTCACTTATAAGTGAGGACATGCATTATTTGTATTTTTGTTCCTATATTAATTTTCTTAGGATGATGTCCTCCAGCTGTATCCATGCTGCTGCAAAGGACATGAGTTTGCTTTTTCTCTCAGCTGTACCATATTCCATGGTGTACAATTACCACAAACATTTTCTTTCTCCAGTCCACCATTGATGGGTACCTAGGTTGATTCCATGTCTTTGCTATTACAAATAGTGCTCCAATAAACACATAAGTGCATGTGTCTTTTTGGTAGAATGTTATATTTTCTTTTTTATATATACTGAGTCATAGCATTGGGAGGTCAAATGATTAAAAATAATTGCAAAAGCTGTGATTACTTTTGCACCAACTTAATGATTCTCCTTTATGCTCTTTGAGATATCATCAAACTGCTTTCCACAGTGGCTGAACTAATTTACATTCCCATCAGCAGAAGAAAAAATTTTAAACAAACAAGAAAAACAAGTAAATGATGAAGGTGAAGATTTCTAACATTGAAAAATAAATAAATCAATAGTTCACTATTTTCTAAATTGTTATAATTCCTTAAAATGTAACATTATGAACTGTACTTTTCAATATAAGAGAACTATATTTTAGTCTCCCATAGGGTACAGTACTATGTCAAATATTACTTTTTATCTTATTGTTAACTTTTTCTAAATTATTCTGTTTTCTGACACATCGCCACCATTCATTTACTCTGCTTTATGCAAACAACACCTCCAAAATTGAGGTGTTTTTCATTTTGACTTTTCATCTTTATTACTTCTAACTACAGTTAACACTGAACTAAACACACCAGTCATAACAATGTTGATATAGAGCCAAGTAAAAGAATAGAATATATTCTCAGTATTAATAACCTTCCAAATTACAAAATATTTCACTGCATAGTGCATTATCTTTGACAACACTAAATAATCATGATAAAAAACAAAACTGAGAGGATATCTTAGTCATTTGTTTTCTTGATAAAGATGTTTGTAAAATAACAAATAGTTACATTTTATTTCATGTAATTAATATCCTATCTGTGAATATTTTGTTTAAATGTAAAATATATCAGATAATATGTTCAAGAAATAGGTTGGTATTGTTATTTAAATTGAATAATATTGAGATTCTTGGGGGAGTTGGACCAAGATGGCAAACTAGAAGCAGCTCATGTGCCTCACGGTTATGCAGAGTAAACAAAAGGGCTAGCAAACACAAACCCTAAAGGCCAGTCATCTGAGAAACCACACTGAGATTCATCAAGGCAGCATGGGGACACAGAGAGCAGAGAAGAAAAGGAGCAAAGTTGGACACCAGCCTGTCTGGAGTCAGCATGGAGCCTGTCTGCCAACTGCAAACCCTGCCTAAAGGAGCCCCATGGACCAGAACACTCATTAAAAACAAAATATGGGCATGGAGACAGTAACTGAACTCCTCCTAGACCCATGAGAGGACCAGTCAACAGAACCCATCTTATACTCTAATCAAACCCCCAAAGACATCAAAGAAGATAAAAGCCAAAAAAAAAAAAAAAAAAAAAAAGTCCAAATGACAGCAGCTTGAAAGATTGAATGATCACCAACCCACACAGCTGAGAAAGAACCAGTGTAAGAACTTTGGTAACTCAAAAAGCCAAAATGTCTTGTTATCTCCAAATGACCATGCTAGTTCCCAAGCAATGGTTCTTAACCAAGACATACAGTTATCAGATCTCCAGGGTCAAAATGAAAGAAAAAATGTTAAAGGCAGCTAGAGAGAAGGGACAGGTCACCTACAAAGAAAATGCTACCAGGCCAACAGCAGATCTTTCAGTAGAAGCCATATAAACCAGAAGAGACTGGGGGCCTCTATTCAGCATTCCTAAAGAAAGGGAATTCTAACCAATAAATTTATATCCAGCCAAACTAAGCTTCGAAAGCTAAGGAGAAATAAGATTCTTTTTAGACACACACATGCTAAGAGAATTTATTACCACTAGACCAGCCTTATAAGTGGTCCTTAAGGAAGTGCTAAATATGGAAAGGAAAGATAGTTACTGGCCACCACAAAAACACACTTAAGTATGTAGTTGATTGACACTATAAAGCAACCACACAATCAAGTCAATATAATAACCAGCTAACAATATGATGACAGAATCAAATCTGCACATATCGAAATTATCTTTGAATGTAAACAGGATAAATGCTCCAATTAAAAGCCAAAGAGTGGCAAGTTGGAGAAAGAAGCAAGACCCAATTGTATGCTGTCTACAAGAGACCCATCTCACGTGCCGTGACGTTCATAAGCTCAAAGTAAAGGGATGGAGAAAAATTTACTAAGCAAATGGAAAACAAAACAAAACAAAAAAACCAGGGGTTTTTATTCTAATTTCATACAAAATAGACTTTAAACCAACAATGATCAAAAAAGACAAAGAAGGGCATTATATAATGGTAAAGTGTTCAATTCAACAAGAAGTTCTAACTAACCTAAATATATATGCACTCAATAATGGAGCACTCTGATTCATAAAACAAGTTCTTAGAGAGCTACGAAGAGATTCTAAAACCACATCATAATAGTGGGAGATTTTAACACACCACTGTCAGTATTAGAAAGATTATTAAAGCAAAACACTAACAAAGATGTTTAAGACCTGATCTCAACATTTGACCAAACGGGCCTAATGGACATCTACAAAACTCTCCACCCCCAAAGAACAGCACATACATTCTTTTATCTGCACATGGCACATACTCTAAAATCAGCCACATAATTGGCCACAAAACAATCCTCAATGAATTCAGAAAAACTAAAATGATGCCAATAATACTCTCAGATGCAATAAAAATAGAAATCAATACTAAGCAAACCATGTAAAATCATACAATTACATAGAAATTAAACAACCTGCTCCTGAATGACCTTCAGGTAAACAATGAAATTAAAGCAGAAATCAAGAAATTATTTAAAATGAATGAAAACAAAGATACAACATGCTAGAATCTCTGGGACACAGCAAAAACAATGTTAAGAGGGAAGTTTATGGCACTAAATTTCCACATCAGAAGTTAGAGAAATCTTAAATTAACAACCTAACATCACAGCTAGAGGAACTGGAGAAATAAGAGCAAAACAACCCAAAGCTAACAGAAGACAATAACAAAAGTCAGAGCTGAACTGAAGGAAATTGAGACACAGAAACCATAAAAAAGGTCAACTGATGCAGGATATATTGTTTTGTTTTGTTTTAAGAATAAATAAAATTGACGGACCACTAGCTACACTAATAAAGAAAAAAAGAGAGAAGATCCAAGTAAACACAATCAGAAATGAAATAGGGGACATTACCACTGAACCCACAAAAATACAAAAATCTTCAGAGACCATTATGAACACCACTATGTACACAAACTAGAAAACCTAAAACAAATGGATAAATATTTGGATATATACAATCCCCCAAGATTGAACCAGGAAGAAACTGAATCCCTGAACAGACCAATAATGAGTTCTGAAATTGAATCAGTAATAAAAAGCCTACCAACCAGGAAAACCTACCAACCTAGAGCCAGATGGCTTCACAGCCAAATTCTACCAGATGTATAAAGAGTTGGTACCATTCCTACTGAAATTATTTCCAAAAATTTAGGAGGAGGGACTCCTCTCTAACTCATTCGGTGAGTCCAACATCATGTAAATAAATAAAGAAAGAAAACTTCAGGCCAATATCCTTGATAAACATTGATGCAAAAATAATAACTTTTCCTAATCCTCGTGAGTTCTTAGCTGCGACACCTTTGTAACAAAAGACAAATTAACATAGAAAAAGATATACAAATTTATTAATGTGCATGTAGACACAAGAGCCACACATAAAATATGAGCCTCAAAATATGGCCCAGATGACCGAAATTTTTATGCCATCCTAAGGTTACAGAAAGGATAGAGGCTTGAGGCTTCTGAAGGGGTGGGGAAGTGGAATAACAGGTTAATGGGAGAGCAAACACAGAAAAGTGTGTCAAACCAAGGCTATCTTATTACAAAGACAAAAATGTATCACATAATCTCAGTGCTGTTCTGAGAAAAAATAGATGGTAGCCTGTAGAAAAGTTTATCTATGGGATCTTTAGTCTGCTTTTCCTGTGAGTTAATCTTTCCTAGATCCATATAAGGGATATGAAGAAAGCCTATTTACATCTGCTGCTTACTTCCTTTTACTAATGCAGATTTCCTTTACAGATGCAAATTTCTCCCCACAAAAGAAGGCTTTTCAGGGCAGTTCTTGTGTTTGTAGCCCTTCAGAATATCCATCTAAAAATATTCCAAGGAGATACATTTTAGGGTGAAATAATCTGGCTTCCCTCATAAGAATGTTTCTTTTTAATTACTAAGGTAAAATACAAGATACTATTTGGCCTAAGTCCAAATATTCATCTGTATTTTTTTACTATAAAACTTTTAAGTTATTTTACAATTAAAAGAAAATAAAGAAGTCAATATTTGTGCATCAAAGAGTGCTGAAGTTTTACAGTTGGGCCACATCCAACTGAAAATTTGTGATGCTGAAGTACAGAAAAAAAATATTTGGATTCTCTTTTGGTCACTTTCATACGGAAATTTAAGAACATATTTTTCTTTAGCTGAGAAGTTAATTATAGTAAGGTAAAGGATTTGGAGGCAATTTAATTTCTTAACAGAGAATATGTCCAAGTTATGTTCAAGGACAAAAAGACAACAGTCAACTTTAAATACTAATATTTAGAAATATGGTCAAATATAGAGTTTATCTGAGCCTAAAGTGGGAAATTGCCATCCCTGAAACACAGACTCCAGATAAATGGGTTCAGCGCTTCAAAGTTGACACTTAAGGTCTCATTTATACAAGAAGGAAAAAAAAAATAACAGGAATCCAGTATTTTCTATGCAAAGCATGTTCCAATTTAATTAGTTACAGTTTGTTTCATTTTCCCTATGACTTTTTTTCTTTTACAGACTTTTCACTTTCTTTTCAATTTAAGAGGGCATATCTAATAATCTAATATTCTGCTTTAGATAATGTGATAGTCATGAGGTCATTGTTTGAGAAAAGTAAGAGGGAAATTAATCTTCATTGAAATCAACAGTAAAGAAGAAAGGGGTCTTCCCTGATACCTATAGTAATTTGCAACATTTTAAAACACAATGTAGGTAAGAAAAAAGGCGAATCTATAATCAGAAAAGCAAAGGTTATGGTTCCCTTGGTTATTGCTGCCTAGATTACAACTGCTTGTCATATCACTCAGGTCACATAATCACATTCCCTTGAGGCTCAAAATATTTTAAAGTTTCAACAGTTTAGATTTTGAATAACTTATTTTCACAGAACATTAAATAGAGTATTCAAAAGCAACATCATCTATTTGTCATAGCACTTTGAACCTATGCCACTATTCTCAGATAATATGTATACTATAGGAAATATAACACTCCAAAATGTGGCTCCCTGGTGTAAATATTACAGGATTAAAGGTCTTTAAAGTTCAACATACACTGGAAGAAACTTTTTCCCTGCCTATGTAAAGATCAGATTAACTCACCAAGGAGAACAATTATTTTTTCCAGCTCCTCCATGTTATTTCAGAATCTATTTCAGAAAAGAAGACTTTCTACCTGAAAACCACACTTGAGCAGACCTTTTCACAAGATAATGTCTGTCTCTCAGGATCATTCCATTTTCACAGAGAATATTTACAGGTGAACCTCTGTTCCCTGATCCATTTATTCTTTTTAATAATCTTCCCCTCATCCCTCCACAGAATTACCTATATTCCTCATCTCCCCTTTCTCCTCCGAAAAAGATACGTAAGTATCTGAGTCCCATTGAGATATTTGGAGTGATCACGCTGCAGTTTTCCTCCATGTACATTAAAAAATTTTTATTCTTTCTCTTCTAAAATTAAAAAAATTTATTCCTCTGTTCTGTCTTTTGTGAACTGATTTTTCAGTGAACCATCAGAGAACAAAGGAGAAGATTTCCCTTGGTCCCTACAATACTGAAAAGTATTTTGCATATTTTTAAACATGTGCATACATATATACACATATATAGGTTTTTGATGTGTATGTACAAATACACATGTACTTTTTTGGGCTTCCATATTTTGATTTTTAAATAATTATTGCCTGTTGGTTAATAAGTTTTAGGTGTTTTTACATTTCAAAATATAAACTTAGACATGCAAAAGGTAAAAGCTGATAACCAAGGTATAATTTTCACCAGGCCTTGGGAGTAATAACTGTTGGCTTTCATATAACCTCCTACTCTCAACACTTTCACAAACACAAACACACTGAGTCAATCTCTGTCATCAGTTACTGACTCACAACTCCAAACTGGATCTGGTCCTCAGCAGCTTCCCCAGGGAGTCAATTAGAATTACATAGCAACTGAAGAGGGCAACATCTGGACATGACGTTTTACCTAAGTTAGTGACAACTAACTTTACCCTAGCACTGTCCATATTGTTCTTGCCACTTTGACAATAAGTGAGGTAAGATATTAAAGCATTTAAAGACTGTTTGGGGCTAACATTTAGTACTGACATTCAAAGTGCTCTTCAGCATTCGAAAACAAGAGAGGCTATTTTAAACTCTACCACAAATTCAATTTTATAATTTTTCCCTATGGTAATTCATATGGATAAACAAATCTCAATAGTTCTTAAATGAAAACTATTGAATTTAGTTAGAGAACAAAAAATAATGCCTTTTCCATGTCAAATCACATTTGTTTCATAGCCCAGTAGGGACCAGCCTGTGTTCCAAGAAAACAATTATAGCCAACATGGTTTAGTTTTACACATAATCAAGATGGCTTTTGTCTGATTTAAGTTTAAAACCAATTTGTTTGACACCTAACTTTAATTATTTAATGACTTATTTAATAAAATCTTTACATTTTATGCATTTATTCGGAAATAATGGAACTATGTAAAAGATAAAGGATCCATAATTCAGATGTGTAAAACTTTCCATGGGAGAGATAACTACTTATAATATGTATATCCTCCTCAACTTCACCTGTTTCAAATTCAGTCATCAAAAATGGTGATTAGAATGTACATTGTAATACCAATCTCTATATCTTCAAATATCTCCTAACTGGTGATGACTTTCCTCACAATTTTTTTGAGAACTCCAATATCTCTCCTTGCAACACTTTAAATCACCTGCCTCCACCTTATTTTTCGTTATTCGACCTACCACTAATCATCTGACTCATTGCGTAATTTTAGTTGTATCTCTCCTCCCACTAGAATATAAACTCAATGTGGCAAAGATTGTTTCTTGGTGTTCATTCATTCATTGATATATCTTCAATGCCTAGAATGGTGGCAATACATAATAGGCATTCAAAAAACATTCGTTAATGAATAAATAAAATATTTTGTCCTGCGAGCAAAGGATTTTGCCTAAACAAAAAACACGTGTGAGTTTTAAAGTGGTAAAACTGATAATAACAATTTGGCTGAACAATATTCAGCCTAAAAGGCCACTCTGGTATCTTATGGGATAAAGTGGAACAAGCACACCCTCTTTATTCTCTCCCATTAAAATGTAGGTATAAAATCTGGAAAGAATGCATGAGCAGCCACTGGAAAACTCTGAAAAGTAAATAATAGCAGGTCAATTACGCTGTACCAGAATTGCAATACTGACGAACTCGTAGGGAAGTTACCGTTTTTCCCCCTCCTACAGTATTTTCCAGCTTGGACTCAGGCAGCCAAAAAATCAGAAGGGAGTACTGGCGCAGAGTGCTAGAAGCCCACCAGGTCTAGCGTGATGCAGAGAAGATACACATTATTCTTCAGTGCACATGTGCATTTACAATAATCCACCTAACCTGGGTCATAGAACAAACTTGAACAAATTGAAAAGAACTGATACTATACAAAGTACGTTCTTAAATCGTAATTAAACTTAAACATAATTAAACTTAAAATCAATAACAGAAGATGAAAAATATTAGAAAAGTTTTTTTAACCACACTTTTTTTTTGGGGGGGGGACGGAGTCTTGCTCTGTCGCCCAGGCTGGAGTGCAGTGGTGGGATCTCAGCTCACTGCAACCTCCACCTCCCAGGTTCAGGCTATTCTGCCTCAGCCTCCCAAGTAGCTGGGATTACAGGCATACGCCATCAAAAATTAGAAAATATTTCGATCTAATAAAAAATCCTGAAAATGCAACACATCAGAATTTGTAAGATGTAGCTAGGTAGAGAACTTATAGGAAAATATATAATGAAATGCTTGTATTAGAAAAGAAAAAATGTCTAAAATTAATCACCTAAGCTTCCACTTCAAGAAACTAGAAAAAAGAGGAAAACAAATTCAGATCAGGCAGAAGAAAGGAAATAATAAAGACAGGGCAAAAATAAATAGTGTCGCTTCCATTTATATGACATCTTCAAAAGATAAGATAATAGTGATACTGAATAGAACCACGGCTGCCCATGCACCAGTCAGCACTCAGTGCCTCCCTTCTGAGCCCATAAAATCCCTGGACCAGCCAGCCGCAGACAGACTAGGGACTCCCGCTGTGGGAGGGAGCGCCCCACTTCGGATCTCCCCCCTTGTTGGGACGACCTGCCCGTGGAAAGGAGCCACCCACTCTGCGTCTCCTCCCGCCGAGAGCTGGACACCCGTGGGGACGGCCTGTCTGCAGAAAGGAGCTACCCACTTCGAGTGTCTGTCACTCAGGGAAGCTCCTCTCCGCCTTGTTCGCTCTCTGAGTGTCTGCGCACCTCATTCTTCCCGGAGGCAGGACAAGAACTGGGGGCCTGCTAAGCGGTGGGACTGAAAGGGCTGGAACACAACCCGGACGGACACGGGCCTCCACCAAGGCCGGCCGCGCTGCGGGTGACGGGAAGGAGAGGCGCGCTGTGGCCCTTTGGGAGCGCAGGCCTGGGGGCGCCCTGAGCCAGGGCTGTGACACCCTCTTGTGGGGCTCTGTGGCTCCCGGAATCTCCAAGCTCCTGGGCGCCGCTTCATTCCCCTCAACCAGGCGTAGGTGCCCGCAGTGGAAGTGGCAGCCACTCGTGGAGCCGGCTCCTGTGCCTGGGCCTGGAACGGCCCGTCTGACCGCAGAGCTGGCAGGCCTGGCTGTGCCCGGTGGCCAGACCCCGCGCTCGCTCGCCCACACACCCTTCGCCATTCCCTGCCTGGCTTGCCCTTGGCAGGTGTGGGCTCTGGGCCAGGGGCGTGAGCCAAGTGCCGCCTGCCAGGCAGAGTGGGCAGACCGAGCCCAGCGGGCGTGAGCAACACTCAGGCAGAGGGTGCCACTGGCCACAGACGTTCTCAGCGGGCCAAGCGCCACCCCAACGAACGTGTGGCAAAATTAAATGTAATACATATCTCATCTCACTATAGTCTGTAAAGTCAATACCCCAAATAAACTGGTGAAATTAGTTACAGTTTTTACATTCTGTGAAACAAATAGTTCAACGATGAATTATTTATATTAACACTTATAGATTTCTATAGATGAATTTTGAAGCACTCTACCAGAAAGTGAAGATGAAAGTATAGACTCAAACACAAACAAAATGTAAATAATTACCTCTGAATTCTTTGTTTGTATGTGTGTATTTTATTTTTAGAGACATTGTAAAAGACTACATTTGGTGAAGGAAGATAAAGCAGTTTTTTCTCCTATATCATTTATACTTTTTGTGTTACAAAGAGAGAAAACCAAACTTGGTCTGAATTTTTATTGGCTTAAACATGTCTGAAATTTTAGAGGAAGCACAAGTCTTTGAGTGTGGCCTCGCAGCCCAACAATATTACCATACAACAAGTTCTCTCTGATCCTTCCTCTTGCTTTGCATGGGTTTTGCCTTTTCCTCAGACTCTGTAAGATGCCTGTTCCCCAAAACTCGAGGCACAACACTGCTTTGAATCATAATGATTATAATACTGCCATACTGCATATCTTCAGGCCACACAATCTTATTCCTATGAAAGAAATAATTCCTATGAAAGAAAAAAAAAGCTACCTCCTTCTATTAAACCCTTTAAAGAAAAAAAAAAAAAAAAAAAACTGGAAGTTTTCCCTTTGTCAGAGTCTGTAAAATTCTTGTTTCTCAATGCTCCAGTTGGGTTATAAGCCCATTTCTCAACGTAAAAATTACTTTGACTGAAATGTGGCATTTCTCACTGGCTGTGGTCCATACTAAGCCATGTGTAATGTTATAGGTAGGTCAAACCTACCAAAAACTATATCAGTTTAAAAAAAATTAAAAGAAAACAGTGCCAGTATTCATATGCTACATCAGTAATTGTTAATATTATAAATGAAGTATACATGCTTCTGGAATTTACAACCATTATAAATACACGAAAAGAAGCAAGTGTTATTAGGGAACAATACAAAATTTTATCAAGTCTCTTTATCCAAAATATTTTATTGTATATATGCCAACATGAAAATCCTAATTTTATATTTTGACTGGACTTTTAAGCTGATGCAGTTAAATATTTTATATTTTTCTTTAATGTCTGTTTGAAATTATTAACTTCATTTATTGAATATATATTGAGTACCTACTTTGTGCTAATCACTATTATGAGCACTATCGATACAGTGGTGAGCAAAACAAAATATTTCCGTCTTTATAGAGTTTACATTTTTATGCCAGCGCTTATATCCCAGTCCATGTATTGTGTTGATATGGTTATCATTTATAGAAAAATCTAAACTTATGGTAAGCTAATTAAAGAATGTCATTTTTCACATATTCTTAATTTTACTAGTAAACTTTCCATATTGAAACTCTATCCGGCCGGGCGCGGTGGCTCAAGCCTGTAATCCCAGCACTTTGGGAGGCCGAGACGGGCGGATCACGAGGTCAGGAGATCGAGACCATCCTGGTTAACCCGGTGAAACCCCATCTCTACTAAAAACTACACAAAAAAAACTAGCCGGGCGAGGTGGCCGGCCCTGGGTCCCAGCTACTCGGGAGGCTTGTGGCAGGAGAATGGCGTGAAACCCGGGAGGTGCGGAGCTTTGCAGTGAGCTGAGATCCAGCCACAGCACTCCACCTGGGATGACAGAGCGAGACTCCGTCTCAAAAAAAAAAAAAAAAAAGAAACTCTGAATTGTACTTATTTCTATTCTTTCAACAAGCAATGTTGTAGGTTACCATGAGCAAAAAATTTCTGCACCTGCTAAGGAAACCAAGGTAAGCATGTGTGCAATGTCCTCTTTTTCCTATAATTGGTGACTTCAAGGGAGAATGTATTATTCTAAAATTAAAAGAGTTTTCAGTAATTTTATTTACTAAAATATTAACTTCAAATTCTCAGAAAGTAATTGCTGAAAAACTAAAATTGCCAATTTAGAGAAAGTTAAGATATGGTAGAGAGATATGAAATATACACATAATGTATTTTATGTATAATTTAAAAATCTGTATATTTAAGGAACCTATAGCTTCAGTGTTTGCATCAAGTAAGTTGCTTTTTTTCAGCTCTTACAAATCAGCCCAATCGTCCGTTTCGGCAAATCCTCTGTTATCATATGTAGTACATATGACAACAGAGTTGCTAGAACAAACATTGGCAGCCTTAGTTATTGGTGGAGAAATTCCAAAAGGGAAAAGTCTCTTGGGACTGGACTTAGTTTTACCTAAGAAGGCATAATTTTTGTTGACATAGAAATTTAAAGTTAAAAATGGTAAATAAATTTGAAAGCCAGATTTTTATCTTACACAGGACTTTAAATTACAAAACAAAAATGAAATAAAAAATAAACCCATTTCCACGTTTGGCCCAGGAGTTAACGGACAATGTGAGGAGACACAAAGAATAGAAACTTTGCAAAGCCTCTACTGCACAGACTACAAGTTTTCAGTAAAATATATTCCGTTAGATCAGGAAAAAGTCATATGGTTCATAGGGGATTAAAAAGTTACATCATAATTATAATTAAATTATAATTTATAATCTAACTATGTTTTCTTCATGAAAACAAAAATGCAGCAAATTAAAAAAGAAATAGATTTCTATGTTGAGAATTAATATTTATAGGTTATATTAGTAAATAAAAGGCAAGTTGCAGAACAATATTTATAAATTTATATTTCTGGTTTAAAAAACAAAGAGAAAACAGAGGATTTACCTTTATTTCATGTGCATATTTCCTGGAATAATAAGATAAGAGGCCAGAAAGCAAGCAGGAGCTAAACTAAACCATGCTATGTGGGTATTTATTTTATTTTATTTATTTTTGTTTTTGAGACGGAGTCTGGCTCTGTGGCCCAGGCTGGAGTGAGCGGCGCCATCTTGGCTCCCTGCAAGCTCCGCCCCCCGGGTTCCCGCCATTCTCCTGGCTCCGCCTCCCGAGGAGCTGGGACCACAGGCTCCGCCACCTCGCCCGGCTCATTTTTTGTATTTTTAGTAGAGACGGGGTTTCACCGTGTTAGCCAGGATGGTCTCGATCTCCTGACCTCGTGATCCGCCCGTCTCGGCCTCCCAAAGTGCTGGGATTACAGGCGTGAGTCACCGCACCTGGCCTGCTCTGTGGGTACTAATAAGAAGTTTAGATTATGTTAAAGACAAAATGGTTCACTACAGACTTTTAAGAGGAATTGATATAACCTAATTTTACTTTATAAAAAAGATGCATTACACATAGGAATAAAGGTAACAGTGATAGCAGATTTCTCTTTGGAAGTAATGTAAGCAAGAAGACATTGGAGCAACAACTTTAAAGTTGTAAGAAAAAAACTGTCAATATAGAATTCTATATTTAGAAAAAATACCTTTCAAGAACAAAGTCTAAATAAAGATAATTTTAGATGCACAAAAGTTGGAAGAAAGTTAAAAGAAATCCTAAAGGCAGAAGAAAAAATGATTCCAGTTGAAAATACAAATCTACATAAAGAAATGAATAATTATAAAATAAGTGTGATAATTATAATATGATAATTATAAAGTGATAAGTTATTTAAGTTACTTAAATATCTTTAAATGACAATTGGCTATAAACAAAATGTAACGTGGAGGTTATAACACAGATGAAATTGACATGTTTTACAAGAATGGAAAAGAGGTTGAGAAGGAATACACAGAAACACTATCTGATAGAGTTCTTATACCATACATGAAGTGGTATATATAACTTGAAGGGAGACTATGAGAAGTTAAAGATAAACACTACAAAGCAAATAATAACCACTGGAATAACAAAACAAAGAGTTACAGCTAATAAATTGATAAAGGAGATAAATTGGAATTTTTTTAAATCCAAAAGAAGCCAGAAAAGAGAAAGCAAAAGAAATAGAACAAATAGAAAACAAATAGCAAAATGATACACTTAAAACTAACCAAGTCAAAATTACATTAAATGTAAATAGGCTAATCATCCCAATTTAGAGGCAGACATTGTTAGATTGTGTAAAAAAATGAGACCCAACTCTGTGCTTCTTCCAAGAAATGCACTTTAAATATAAAGACACAAATAGATTAGAAGGATAGAAAATCAGTATACAGGGCTTATGCTGGTACCAAAGAAGAGTTTGACTAAGAATATTACCAAGGATAAAGAAAGTAATTTCAAAATACTGGGTCAATTTATCCAAAGTACATAGCAACCCTAAATATTTATATATCCAGTGACAAAGCTTCAAAGTATATGAAGCAAAAACTGATAAAACTTCAAGGAGAAAAACTCAAATTGACAATCAGAAATTTCAACACCACTCTCAAGAACTGGGAGATTAAGACAGAAAATCAGGAAGGATACAGTAGAAAAAACACTGTCAATCAACTTGGTCTAATTGACCCTTATAGAACACTCAACCCTGCAAGAGCAGAATACACATTCTTTCCAAGTGCACACAGAACATCTACCAATAGAAACAATATCCTGGGCCAAAAATGAATTTAATACAATTGAAATAATGTAAGTGGACTGGGCGTGGTGGCTCACGCCTGTAATCCCAGGCACTTTGGGAGGCTGAGGTGGGTGGATCACGAGGTCAGGATTTCAAGACCAACCTGGTCAACATAATGAAACCCCGTCTCTACTAAAATACAAAAATAAAATTATCCAGGCATGGTGGTGCATGCCTGTAGTCCCAACTACTCGGGAGGCTGAAGCAGGAGAATTGCTTGAACCTGGAAGGCAGAGGTTGCAGTGAGCTGAGATTGCACCACTGTACTCCAGCCTAGGTGACAGGGCGAGACTCTGTCTCAAAAAATAATAGTAATAATAATAATAATAATAATAATAATAATGCAAGTAAAATTATCTTAACACAATTGGATGAAATAAGAAATCAAGAGCAGATCTCTGGAATATTCTCAAATATTTGGAAATTAAACAACATTTCTACATAGTCCATGCATCAATGAACAAATCAAAAGGAAAATTAGAAAGTCTTTTGAATTAAATAAAAATGAAAACAGAACATATATGAGTTTGCAGATGTCATTAAAGTAGCAGTTAGTAGGAATTTATAACATTAAAGTTTGTATTAAAAAAGAAAGCCTAAATCAATAGCTTTAGCTTTCACCTTAAAAAAACACTATAAGAAGAGCAAATTAAAAGTTAACAAATATAAGGAAATAATGAAGTGTCACATAAGAATCAATGACACAAAACCAAAAACAAATAGAGAAAACTGATGAAACCAAAAGCTGATTCTTTCTGAACATTGATGAAATTCATAATCCTCTCATCAGGAAAAGAAAGAGAAAACTTGAATTACTAATATCAGAAGTGGGAGAAATGTAATTCCTACAGAGAATATTATAAAAGAAACTCAAATTTTATCTTGTTTTGTTTCAATCTGTCTAATTTTTAATATCCAAAATCTGGAAACAATTGAAATGTCTAACAGCAAGAGATGGGATGAAGAAATTGTGACATAACCATACAATGGAATACTACTCAGCAAGAAAAAGGAATGAATGATAACACCTACAACAATCTTGCTGAATCTCAAAATGATTGTGCTAAGAAGACAGACAAAAACAGAGTATATATTGTGTGATTGTATTTAACTGTGATTCTAGAAAATACAAACTAAGCTACAGTGATAGAATGCAGAGAAACAGCCAGGGAGAGGGGGGGGTGCTGGGCAGAAGCGGCAGGAAGTGATTGCAAAGAGGTACTACCATACTTTGGGGGTGATGCATAAATTCACTACCCCAAAGGTGGCGATGATTATACACTTTAAATCTTTGCAGTTTAATATATATTCATATTTAAATATCTGCAGTTTAGTTATACCTCAATAATGTTATTTTTAAAAGCAATAAATAGGAATAATTAATAATAGCTACCCTAGGATGTGGGAGTAAAAGTGCATATGGCTAAGAAGATTTTCTGCTGTTCTTTTAAGAACTTACATTCTACTTTATATAACTTAAAAATTGTTTATAATACATGTGATTTACTTTTCAAAATAATTTAAAAAAAAAACTAGTACCAAAAAGAACATGACAAATTAGGGATGTATTCATAATATTAGTGGCTACCTGTAGTGTATACATGCACACACACACATATATGCATGTATTGCAATATACAAGGCAATAATAATCCCACTGGACAAAATTTTCTTTCAAATTAATAAGCTGCCAAATTTCAAATGGCCAAAGGACTTAAAAAGGTAATTCACCAAGATGGATACAAATGAACAAGGAAAATAAGAAAAAAGTGCTCCACCTTATTGGATATAAAAATGTATACGCAGAAAACACTGAAACAACCCCTTTTATCTATCAGATTATCAAAGATTAAAAAATTGATTTTTTTCAGATACACCCAAGAGACTAATAAAAGCGTATAAAAGATACAGATTTCTCAAAACAATCTGAACTTTTATATTAAAATTTTAAATAAAGATGTTGACAAATTAATTTTCCTTCCATGGATTTGTAGAAAATGATAGAATAATATAGAGATGCTCATTGAGTATTGTGAAAGCAACAATAAATTTTAAATAATCCGTATGATCATCAACAGGACTTGGTTAAATGAAATGCAGTGTCCTCTATCTGTAACGTGGAATAGTACACATTATTACAAATTAGGAGAAGAGATAAGCTAGATCCAGATCTGTAAACTCAAAATACAATAATATGATTTAGTAAGTCATTTTCAAACTCGGATGTATTTCATCATTCCATTTATAAAAATATATATGTATGTTCATGTACAGATATACTTTTCAAAGTTTGGAATATATATTTTTTCACGCTTAACTGTAGCTATTTCTTAGAGATTGGGAGAGTATTGGTGGCAGGGAGTACAGGTAACATCTCAAGCGGATTTTTGCTTTTTAAATAAATCTCTACAGTTAATTTTTTACAATGGGCAGATACAATAATGACTCAAAGATATTATTATTATTTTGGAAAAATAAATATCAATCCAGTAGCCTCATGAAAACTAAGAAAAGATAGCCCTTTTGAGAGAATGCATACAATCAGCCCTTGTGAAAACAGAAAAGGATTTAGAATCACGTACTGGGTTAGAATCGTTATTCTACCACATACAAGCTGTGCATACCTAGAAATTTATTTAAATCCTCTGATTTTCAGAGAATTTACAGTGTACACAGCAATAATACTACCCCTCTCCGAGAGTAGAGAGGATTACAGAAGTCAGTAGCTATAAAATGTACCACAGGTGTTCAAAAAGGCTGGTTTCCTTATGTTTAATGTGATATGATTTAATGTATTCATTAAATATTCAAATAATTAGAATATTTTCTAAATACCTAAATTATACTCAAGAAATGTCTGAATAAGGCACTAGAACTTTCTTAGATTGCCATGCTTTAGCTGCTAGACAAGGACTTCACCTTACAATGCAGCATTTTGATATTTCGAGACCTGCATCCAGAAAATGGAATCCAAGAAAGGTAACCTTGTACTGAAATCTATCTATACAAATGGCATGAGGCACAGTCCTCATGGGCGGATAGGTGTTATTAAATTTTCACAAGCTGAATAGAATAAAACTGGTGTCAAAACTGTAAAAAATATAACAAAGAATGAAACCATTTATCTTTTACATGGACACATGCCCTGTTCCTGCTGTTGCCCGTAAGCAGGCAGCATACACTGGTACAGGTGGCCCTTTAGAATTGTGTGCATAAAATAACTGAGTCATTTTCTGATTGGTAAATAATACGCAATGTCAGACGCGCCACACCATCTGTGTCACTCACCACCACAGTTTTCTGCAAAACAGCCAGCAGCACAAGCCCAGCACCTCATTGTTGGAGAAGTCACAGGAAGAAGTTCTTGGCGTCCTTCGCAGAACTTAAATCTGTTCACAGTATTGAACCTGACATATGCCCCAAAGCAGAACGTGTATGCTACCCTAATGATCTCTCCTGCTGTTTTATAATCAGAGACATAGATGGAGGGAATGCTGCCATTTTTTCATTTGGCACTGGTCAGCCTCCTGGACTGTCTTTTTGGCCAAAAAAAAAAAAAACCCCTCATATTTAGGAGAATTAATATGCAGATTTCTGAGCACAATCATTTTGTTATTTTCATCACAATTTCCTAGATGTAAGATTTGTGCTTATTGCAAAATCCTTGCTCCAGCTTTCTTCAATTTGGGAGATTCTCCTTCCATATTACATGAAGGAGGAGTTGTTAACTGCCAATCATTCGTCTTGACAGTTGAGACAGGCTCCTTGAAGTCTGAGAGAGCCTAGGTGGTACTTGCCTTGTCAACTTCTCTTTTCATCGAAGGAAAGGAGCACTGAGTCAGAGGGCATATGTTGGCTTCAGTCTCAACATGTCTGGTACTGACAGAAGCTCAAAGTCATGGCCTCAGCATGCACCACGCAGGGAAAGTCCTGGAAAGACTTCTCCTTCCATCCCTCTTTTTTGTTGTTTCCTTTCATGTTATTCACAAGGAACCCTCTCCATATGGTGGTAGTGCCAGATCCAGGGGATATTAGGTTTTGCCAAATCTCTTCTAGACTAAAACTTTCACATTATCCTTTGGTACTAAAATTAGCTAAAAAATTAACATGCTTTGAGGACCTCATGATTTCTGTAGAAATAAAACACAAAATGTAATTCAATACAGAAAAGCTCAGAATTTTAACACTGACTTTTAAAAGTAATCCACACAAAATAATATAATTCTAAATTTTAAGTAGATTTCATGAGCAAAACCAACAGCTAAATGCAACTGATGATCTAGATGCAAGCAAATTTTAAAAACCAGACAAGACGCATATATCATACTATTACAAAGCTGTTATAAACAGGCTTGCTTGAGGATCACTATTCACTTTTTTATAGTGATAAGAGTAAATGTCATGATTATTATATTAATCCATCTAATGCCGAACATGATTTGAAGTCTGTTCCTAGAGATAACTATAAAAATATGATATGTAAAAAAAGTATCATGATATCACTGTACAAAATTCCATGTTTATTATCAATAAAATGTAGACTCATCCAAGCACAGGTAAGAAAATAAAATTAAAGCTGCAATTATAAACGTAAAATGATATATACAGAAAAAAATTTTACAGCTCTTTCCAAATAGACGTATTTGTAAATATAAATGTAATATCACACTAGTTATTTCACACTTAAATTCGCTCCATAGTACTATCACATTTTTTCAATGTAAATTAGTAAAAGATGATCTCCAGAAAGTACACACATTAAAGACAATTTATTAGGCTCACTGTGATCTCTACCAGCCTGTGGCGATGTGTCCCTGCACATCGTTTTCTGAACATTTAGTTTCTATATTCTTATTTTTTCACTGGATTCCTAGAATCTCCTTGCTGTTATTTTGTGTTTGGGTTTGGGAGGTAGTTCTCCCCAGTGCCTTTTATTTAATGAATGATTCACTGAGTGTCATGTGCTAACTGGGTCCAGATTCTACACTGCCCACTTCTCTGACAGAGCTAGTTATGGCTGTCCTCAGTTCATGATCTCCTGCTGTTCCTATCCTGCAGGCAAGTATCTGCGGGTGTTGTGCAGTCTTTGTTAAGATGCAGAGGAAACGTAGTACCCTCAGTGTTTTACTGCATATTGAAACAGCTCTCACTGTATACTGGCACACAACCAAAAAATCTTTGAGGAGATCAAGATGTAGGGACCTGTACGTAAATCCTGTGTGGTACTGGAGTAAAGAAGACCCATGGACAGAAAGGAGTGGTGAAAAAGGATTCAACTCCCCTCATTACTTATAATAGCAGGTGAGGTCATTAGCCCCCACAGTACTTGTTTGAAACCTAAACAGGTACAGCAACTCACCATTAGAATCAATCCATTACTGAATTAGAAATACGACTGAATTTAGCAACAAATTTGTGCCAACATTACTTCTAGCAGCAGTAGGTTTTCAGCAGCAGATTGGCACCGTGACAGAGTCCATAATTTTCACAGTATGTGTTTCATAATTTGTCATGCACACTCTGATTGCTTGGCATATTGGCAGAGTCCACAGTGCTCTCTAAATGTCACCAAACGCATTTGAGGATTTGTCATGCACGGTCTGAGCAAGTGACACCACACAGCGGAGTGGCCAGGTTCAGAGCTGATTTTTGCACTCCCTCTAAGTGCGTACTCTTGAGCTCAGCCACCAGTGACGAGGGCCTGGTGGGGGCTGCACAGTCCTTCCCTTGGAGCTGCTGATTTTTAATTCTGTGTCAAGTGATCATATGGATGCTGCCAGGAGAAAATACTATTACACTGCAGGTGTGACATGCATAGCACAGAGATTCCTGCCTGATAATATTCCTTTCAAATCATTCCTTGTAGTGTACTTAACACTTTTTTTTGCACACAGACTCAAAAAGCATTTTACAAATTAGGAGTAAGAAGTAGGAGAGTAATAAATATGAACAGAGGGTGGAGAAAGCTATATTATAAGAAATTTCTCAGTTAAGAGATCAAAGCACAAGATATCTTGGCTGATTTTAACAGAAAGGTAACGAATTGTTGGGATCAGAGAATCCTGAGGTTGTCATAATAACATCTGGTTTCTGCAGAAACAGCTTCTGAGTTTAGGCAAACCATCCTTTTTATTTATTTATTTGGCCTCAGCTAATGAAGAGGTTGGATGAGAGCTCCTCTTTGGTTCTATACGTTCCATTGTTCTAAAACAGGAGCATGAGTTTATTAATATCTTTTAGTCATCTGACCTGTTTGCCTGCAATGATTGCATAATGCTTTTCCAGTATTTAGCAAAAGCTTCAAGAGCTACATCTGCTGGAAGCTTTTGTCTAGGATTCCAGTCATTATCTTATCACTTTTATTCACTGTCTTTTAGGAGGAGAAAGAAAATTAGTCTTTTTTGTACATTTGGGTCCGGTGGATGCACCTGTTACTATGAAATCTGTTTGATGATAAATAAGTCACATATGCTCAAGAGCGTTGTCTTGACATGTGCAGGGAAAGACCTTCACAGACATATGTTGTAAAAAGCATTCGCTGTGACTTTGTATTTGCTCATGGATCAGTGAAAGTAGAAGAGGACTTGGAGGCTAACAAAGACTGTAAAGGCAGGGAGGGAGGGAAGCTGAGGTTTTCACTGGGAAATTTTTTGAGAGATTCACCATCGGATCTGCACTTAGATACAATATACAAAAGTTCCAGATACGAAAGCACACAGACATACACTACTCACAAACATATACCTATTAGCCGAAGATACAATATATAAAAAGTGTTGTGAAACATGTGGAATTTTTTATTTGAAAAAAATACAGAAAACTAGGGTCATTTAAAAAAGAGATACAGCTTTACTGGGAAAAGAAGTATTGCCTCCTCTGAAAAGGCCTCTAAACATTATCTTTTATTGAAAATGTTCATTCTAATTTTTCTATGATCAACTTTATTGGGGCAAAGAGAATCATCACCATTCTTCCTTGATTTCTAGGGGAAAAGTTTGTTTTCCACTAGCACTTTTATGTGGAAAATTTTCTACCATTTACATACATTGCCAACCCCTTACTATAAACGAGGTGGCCACTAAACCTGATATATTCAAATCTCACCACGGCACACATGAGCAAATGGGGAATTGATTAGGTTCTATTATGTTTTCCCCTGGTGTCTGATGAAAATTGGGTTTCTTTTCAAATTCTATTAGATTGATTTGTGTAACTGATTCTGTGCCTTCCATAGTTAACTTTGGAAATTGTTTTGTCCTGATCATTAAAGGTTCAATTTTGTTATTCTAGAATGCATCCCATTTTATTTTCCAAATATCTTTCATAATTACATCCCAAAGTAGAAAACTAATACCTTTCATATAGATATAGATGCTTTTCATATGCAGGTAGTGAACTACCTATAAATAATATTGACCGTAGTGTACTCAAAATAGGTTCAAAACTTTTTGTACAACAAATATCTAACCTAATCTCTTCTCTGAGATGTCATCCCCATAAAATGTTCGTGAATGCACCAGAATCAATCTGCAGCTTCTGCACAATTGGCCACACAAAGCCCTCACACTCGTAAAGATCTTCCTTTTTAAAATAGCTTTACTGAAATATCATAAAGATCTTTTCATATGCACTTATGAAAGACACCCATCTTCAATTTTGCCTTAAATATACCTGCACTCACATACACATAAACATGCCTGTTTAAAACATGCCTGTCTAAAATTATTTGGTCAATAAATGAATAAGTTGAAGTATTTGCTTGATTTGAAATATGTGCTTTAAATTTCTTATCATTTCCTCGATTCAAGTCACCTAGAAAAATGAACAGATAGAAAACAAAAAGACAGTAATAAACCACATTCAATTGAAATGAAGCAAAGTATTTCATGTTCTAAGCTGTCAATCTAATTAATTCTCAAGAGGATATTAGTGTGTAACCATTACTAACAATCTGATAACTTTGGGGGCTTGGTTGGTTTGGTTTGGTTTTTTGGTAAAGGCAACAAAAGTCTGCATTAGTTTTTTACTTACATTCTCTTCACTCCATTCACAATTGTTCGTTTGCCTTTCTATAACTACTTGGTGTTCACCTGCAAACACACACAGTTTCACTCCTGTCCTATTTTCCTGTGATTTCTCACTTGCATTAAAGGACTGTAAAATGAGCTCATTTATTTAGTGCAGTTTTTTAAACCAGAATTGTATTAGCTCATCTCTTGCATTAGCTTTACAAATCTAAATTTTTGTTTAATTTTTTTTTGTATTGAAAACTCATTACCTGGATATAAAAGCTAATACAAACTTTCTTTTATTTGTCAGAGCCATTTTACCTTCCATCACTACAGAAGCAAATTTTTTACAAAAAGTTCACTTCTAAAAAGATAAGCAATTGCCTGCGTTAAGAAGCAAAAGGAGCCTACTACTTCCTAAAACCTCCCAGCAATAATCACAAAATCACTTTATAGTATAATGTTGCTGTGGTTTGGATATGGATTGTTTGGTCCCACTAAGTCTCGTATTGAAATCTGATCCCCAGTGTTGGAGGTGAGGCATAATGGGAGGTGTCTGGGTCATGGGGGTGGATTCCTTGTGAATGGCTTGGTGCCATCCTTATCATGAGTGACTTATCTACTAGTTCTCACAAGACTTCCCCAAAGAACTGGATGTTAAAAAGAATCTGGCACCTCTCACCTCTCTCTCTCTCTCACTTCCTCTCTGGCCATGTGATCTCTACACACTGACTCCCCTTTACCTCCCGGCATGAGTGGAAGCAGCCTGAGGCCCTCATCGGAAGCAGATGTTGGTGCCGTGCTTCTTGTACAGCCTGCAGAACTGTGAGCCTAAGAAACCTGTTTTTTTCGTAGATTACCCAGCCTCAGGTATTCTTTTATAGCAGCAGAAATGGACTAAGGCAAACATTCTGAGTTTTCAGATAGCAATTTGCCTACCAAGATAGATTTTTCTCAGAGCAGAGTGCTAACTCTGAGAGCTTTTGTCAACTTTTCACACAAACTGCAGTTGCATCATCCATTAAAATCATGAGTCTTTCCATTGTGAGTGCTACATTAAAGTCACATCATGCATTTTCAGAAGTGATCAGGAAATAATACATTTTTTCTTATGCAAATCACCAGAGAAGCTGAGAAAAAACCCCCACAAATTGAAGATAAATTTTAAGGGCTTTCTGAATCTTAGTCAATAATTGTTAGTCTTCTTTTACTTTGCAATGTAAACAAGGTTTACAAGGTTTTTGCTTTCGTGAAGCTTATATGTTCATGAGGAGACATACAATAAACAAATGATCAATTTATGTACGTATGATATAAATACAAATATGATACATATATTGTATATATACACATGCATATACAGATACACACATATCTACCAATGCATACCATATGTATGCATATCTATTGTGTGCGTATGCATGGGGATTGTATACCAGATAGCAGCAAATGATTTGCAAAAACAAGTTTAAATGAATAGCAGGAAATAAAATACGGGATTTTTTGTTTTTTTGTTTTTTTGTTTTTTGCAGAAAGCATATCTCATGTACCACATGGAGGGAGCAGTGAGGAACTGTGGGAAAGGAAGAAGCCATCTTGCTCCTTCAACTTGGCCTTGTCTGTCATCTTTGCGGCAGGATGCCTATTGGAAGTCAACAGAAAGCTACCCTTTCTCTCTCTTTTCCCTTTCATCCTGCCTTCAGAGAGCAGAAATTGTTTCACTTTCTTGCAACTGAAGATTCACTCTTCCCAGCATTTTCCAACCCTACACCCCATTTCTGCCTTCTGTGACCATTTCAGTGGCAAACTGGTGGAAGGTGAATCAGGTATCACTGGCCTGCCGCCCCTTAATTAAATGTGTCACTATTCCTTTTAATATTCTGAGTGAAATCATTCTAGCAAATGACAAACTGTGAAGATGGCACATATATTAGCTTAAAAGAAAATAATACATTATCACAAATCATATTCAATATACAATTAATATAATCAAATGTTTATTAGCTACTGCAGTTAGTGATACTTGTATTTAGCCAAGGCAAATTCTTCTGTCCCCAGTAGAGAACAAATTTTGTACTGTAATGGAAAACACTATGGCTGATCTCTCCAACACTTAATACTAGTTCACTTCTAAAGGAAGAATCTATTACCATTTAACTTACCTCTCCCTATTTTAAATTAGTATTAGAAAGATGATTTTATCTTAAGCCAAGCCATCCTCAGCACTGCATCTTGTGCTGCTCCAGGTTCCCCTAGAGAAGGCAGAGGAAACTCCTGCTGCAACTACCGTCACACAAATACTTTCACTGCTGATGGCCTAGATGGCTACTTTTCTGGATTACCAGGGGCATCTTAGAAATCTCCACTCCCCTTACCACAGGTATCTTGAACTCAGTGTAACCAAAACAAATCCATTTTCATTTTCCCCCAAAGTCGTCCTTCTCCACATTTCCTTCCTCAGTCAATGGGACAAA
This sequence comes from Rhinopithecus bieti, assembly GCF_001698545.2. Classification (NCBI taxonomy): domain Eukaryota; kingdom Metazoa; phylum Chordata; class Mammalia; order Primates; family Cercopithecidae; genus Rhinopithecus; species Rhinopithecus bieti. The sequence goes on along the minus strand of NW_016807504.1, from coordinate 733,688 downwards.
CATTTATCGAGTTACCCAAGCCTTATACATTCCCCTTCCAACCTCACTCAATCAGCCCCCAATACCAATTGCTTCTGTCCCCTCAAGTCAACTCATGAGTTCTCTCTCATCACATCTACATTTTACAGCACTGTGGGTTTCCCACCTAATACTCATTCCCTTTATCCTTCTAACTGAACCATGATTTCATTCAGGTAGCAGGTCACATGCTTCAAGAAAGGCTGAGTTTCTTCTAGGCCCTAGAGGGTGGGTCTTGATTTTTCCAAAGCAGCACTATACAATGGGACTTGCTGTAATGATGGAAATCATTTATAATCTGCTGTGTTCAATATGGTAGGCACTATGTGTGACTATCAAGCATTCAATTTGTGACAAGAGCAAATGATGCACAGAATTTTTAATTGTATGTAATTTTATTTAATTTAAATCTAAATAGTCACATGTGACTAATGACTACTTTATCAGACAGTGCATATACCAGTCAGGGTGTTTCCTTATCAATCACCAATGACTCATGCAGGAATGGACATTTGACAGAATTTTGGCTAAGTTAGACATAAGAAGGAGCCTGCCAGAGAACTTCTGGCAAACTTTTCCCTCTTAAAAGAGAAAAATGGGACACGCTTTTGTTCTCTAGGTGTTGTGTAAAGACAAGACACTTAGAGCTTTTATAGGCATCTTAAATCCATGAGGAGACGATCCTCAGGACCAATGACTACCTACTGAGGAGATACAAGAAAAAAAATTGGAAATAATCTGAATCCTCAGTCACGTCTAAAATAACCTGCTGAATTAACAGCACTGGTATCTCTCTTCTGAATTTATTTGTGTGAGATAATAAACCTCCTTATTTTGAGACCTGTTGACTTGGCATTTCTATATCTTTAGGTAAAAAACATTCTCAGGTACTATCTTCCTGACCTCAATTCCTTCTAATCTATTATTCAAGCATCCATTATTTTTCCTTCACAAGACTTAACGGTTTATAACTAGATGTTTTGTGTCTTAGTTGTGTGCTTTTTGTCTATTGCCACATCAGCTTTTAGCCTCTGGGAAACAGACATCATGCATGTTTGACTCTCCATTGTATGTCATCATGGCATAGCACACATACTGGCAGTGAGTGGGTCCACAGTAAATAGCTCCTGAATTATTTAATTAATTAGTCCATGAATTTTTGTGAAGTACAGTTCTAATCATAATTTTGCTTTTTAAAAGTGTTTCTGCCTTTCCACACAAGTTATAGCATGGATTCTACATTTCCTAATCTAACATACAAAGATATTCACTATCTGGCTAGGCCTAGCTTTGCAGCTGCTTCTCCTATCACTACTGCCTCCCCCATCACCTCGTGTTCCATCTCAGAAGTAATAACTACTCAATCTTCTCAGATTATCCAAGAATGGCTCAGAGACATTAAGCGAGTGATTCTGCAGGCTGCTCAGGCAAGTTCCACGCAAATAATTTACTCATATGTGAGGGAATCAGCTGGTAGACTGAGTCAAGATTTTAAAAAGACATAAACACGATTTATGGAAGGAAAAAAAATGAGGAGGGCCTATATATAGCCTGAGAATAGTGTACTTCGTTTACACAATTTTTAATTAAACTGATTATTTGGCCACTAAAAGAGAGGACAGTGTGGACATTGTGTCTTTGACTAGTCTAAGTTTATAAAGAAAACATTTCCTTGTGTCGATGATTGGCTAAAACACCATGATAGTTTGGTTGCGGAAAAATGTGAGAGGGTAACTTGAAGTAATATTCACCAGGATTTTCCCATGGGCACCTCAACCTTAGTAAACGCATGTTTCCATCAGAATTTCTCAAGATTCTTCTTAGATTCTCTCTGTCTTTCTTTCCATAGAGAAGGCACATCCATCCTTCTAATTCTGACTATTTTTAGTTGTAGATTTTGGACATTACCTATCTGACTTCTAAATTTTTATATCATCCTACACATATTTCTTTTTAGAGTGTTCAACGTGGTTCCATAAACATTTATTGAGCAACTCTGTATGTCAAGAATTCTCCTTGGTGCTGCGGGATATAACAGTAACCTAGATAGATTCAGCCACTTACAACTTACAGGTGGATACATCCAATTTAAAAGACACTTGAGAGTTAAAAAAAAAAAAAAAAAAAAAAAAAAAAAAAAAAAAAAAAAAAAAAAAGCAGTAGTCTCACACCGGTACAATCTATTACTAGCAGCAGAGCTAGTGTAGTTAAATGCTAAGATATTGCAATTAGCAAGAAATTTTTAGTCTACTCAAAAGAAAAAACTGAACTGCTATTCAGCAAAACAAAAACAAACAAAAGAAAAAAAACAAAAAACAAACAAACAAAAGCTAATCTCTGGGCTTAGGAAGCAGGTGAGCCTCCTCTAGCTAAGGTTTTCTCAAGTTAAGTTCCATGTAGAAAAAGCATCCACAGACAGCTATGAGGTTCCCAGACTAGCCAAAGCCTCAATTTTAATAAGTAATGAGTAAACCATCATAATTTTTTTCTGCAAATTCTTCTTTACTACAAATTCTGGTAGGTGTGGGATGAAAAGTGTTATATTAAGTGCTGCCACATCCTTCCTTGAGAGTTTCTCAATCAATCCAGCACTGTCTAGGGAGCTTTCCTCAGAATTTATAAAACTAGATACACCTCACTCACAGCTATCCCACATAGGTTATTGCCCTTGTATTTTCGTTTCTCAGTTTTATTTGTAAAATTTAATTCCTTGCCATTTTAATGTTTTTGGTCATTATGGTAGGTTGTATTATTTCTGCACAATTATTTGCCCCACCCCAGGCTTTGTCATACTTCTCTGTCATCAGAATACGATCCCTACACACTTTGGCCTTGGTCTTGTGACTTCGGACAATGGACTAGGAGCAGATAGTGAGAGACAGGACTAGCTGGATTTCCTAAGCTGACCAAGAATCCCTAAGCCTAGCTGGGAAAGTGACCACTTCCACCTTTAAACACGGGGCTTGCAACTTAGCTCACACCCGACCAATCAGATAGTAAAGAGAGCTCACTAAAATGCTAATTAGGCAAAAAGAGGAGGTAAAGAAATAGCCAATCATCTATCGCCTGAGAGCACAGCGGGAGGGACAATGATCGCGATATAAACCCAGGCATTTGAGCCGGCAAGGGCTACTCTCTTTGGGTCCCCTCCCTTTGTATGGGAGCTCTGTTTTCACTCTATTTCACTCTATGAAATCTTGCAACTGCACTCTTCTAATCCATGTTTGTTACGGCTCCAGCTGAGCTTTCGCTCCCTGTCCACCTCTGCTGTTTACTGAAGTCGCAGACCCACTGCTGACTTCCATCCCTCCAGATCCCGCAGGGTGTGGGCTGTGCTCCTGATCCAGGGAGGTGCCCATTGCCACTCCTGATCGGGCTAAAGGCTTGCCATTGTTCCTGCAGGGCTAAGGGACTAGGTTGGTCCTAATCAAGTTGAACACTAGTCACTGGGTTCCACGGTTCTCTTCCGTGACCCACGGCTTCTCATAGAGCTATAACACTCACAGGCATGGTCCAAGATTCCATTCCTAGGAATCTGTGAGGCCAACAACCCCAGGTCAGAGAACACGAGGCTTGCCGCCATCTTGGAAGTGGCCCGCTGCCATTTTAGAAGCCGCCTGCCACCATCTTGGGAGCCCTGGGAGCAAGGACCCCCTGTAATAATAGGACTTATACAATTTTTGAGCAGAAATGTTAAATGTACTCTTGTGGTTTGGCTTTGCCCCTGAGCTTCTGCCTTCTAAAAAAAAAGACCAAACTGTGAAAAAGATCATGACTCAGATTAGGGCTGTTCCTTCACCCCTGAGACCTGGAATAAAAGTCACCTGGAGCCAAGTCTGGCTTCGGCCAGTGAAACCCAGCTGAACTCAGCAGTGTGGTAGCTGACCAGGGGTTTTATAAAACATGAGTGAGAAATAGACCTTTGTTGTGAGCCACTGAGATTGTGGCATTGTTTGTTGCTATAGCAAAAATTAATACAGTCTTCCATTTTAAAAAATTGCTGATCAAATTACATAAATGCTATGCTACATTCAAAGCTGTTTTCTTCATACAAATTTTACACATAATTTGGGTTGGTTAGCAGTACAATAATTCTTTGCAAGCAGGCCTGATACAACCCCCTCCTCTCTGACACCTTTTTTTTTTTTTTTTTTAACAATCTCACATTCAAGAAGATAACTTTGATTTATGAATCTTGGAGACAATGTTAAATTCCAGGCATATAATATTTTGTGGTGTTTAACTCAATCAAGATAAAACAACCACATTGCATTCTTAAGATATTTGCTTTCTCCCAACTTCCTCCAAATAAACATCTTCTAAGGCTTAATAAACTCTTCTGTCTGCCTGGTCTTAATCCTTCAAATCTTGAGATCAGTCATCTCCCTCCTAAACCTTCTAAGTTTCTCTCTACAAAATCATGAAATTGACCATATAAATATTTTCTGCCTCCTTATCTTCCTTAACCCACAGAGAAAGGTAATATCTTTTAAGTGTTGACAAAGGGTTGAACTATTGAAGTATTTCAGTAAGGCAATAGCTCTGCAAAAGCCACCTATCAAAATACCCATGAAACACAAACCTCCCTATTATTAGTCATCAGAAATAATAAATCGTCACCATGCCAGCCTTTACAGCCTCTGACAGAATTGACCTGAAATATTCTCTGACCCTCCCTACTTCCCATCTCCTGTGACTGCCAATCAAAGGGAGACAGTCCTGTCAGAGAGCTGAGCTGACTCAGCAAGAGTGAAAACAAGACCTTCGTATTTTTAGTAGAGACGGGGTTTCACCGTGTTAGCCAGGAGGGTCTCGATCTCCTGACCTCGTGATCCACCCGCCTCGGCCTCCCAAAGTGCTGGGATTACAGGCTTGAGCCACCGCGCGCTCGGAGGCTGAGGCGGGAGAATGGTGGGAACCCGGGAGGCGAAGCTTGCAGTGAGCCGAGATCACGCCACTGCACTCCAGCCTGGGCGACAGAGCGAGACTCCTCCTCAAAAAAAAAAGAAAAGAAAAACAAAAACAAAAAAAACAAGACCTTCGGCTACTTAACATTTAATCACACAAAAGCCCTGGAAAAAAGAGATCAAAATGTGACAAAAGTTAACCTAAAACCAATAGAAATGGGGACATCTAAATACATATTGATGTGAAAGTGCTGCTCTTAGAATCTGGGAAACTAGCCCAACAGTCTACTGTTCAGGGACATAGGTGTTGGTTTTCTTTTGTTTCCCTCAAATTCACTTTCATCTTCCATTAAAAAACTTTCATGGGAATGCTAGTGAATGACTTAAGAAACAAATCTCTCCTGCTATAAACAAATACAAAGACAATGTGAATGCAAATTTCTAACCTTCTGCTGGGTCTTCAGGGGACCATTGCCCCCAGGCAGTTCTGGCCTGCTGGACTGGAGCCTGCTGTGTCAAGGTTGAAATTTGCTTTGAAGTCTGACACACGGCCTCAAAAATCTCTTCCAGGGCCACACTTAAAAGTTCAGTCCTGTCTTTATTCCAAAGCACCAGAGTCTCAGAATTCGTCATTAATTCGGTTGGGACAAGCTGAAGTGTATATGAACATTATGAAATACACATCCCTTTGTTGTGATTATTATGGGAATTTTCAATGGAGAGATGTTAACCGCAGGGATCTTTAGGGCTGGATAGTCTAATGATTCTTTTGAGGAACTGAGATAAGACTTAAAAGAAGATAGATCTAAAACTGCCACTCCTGGGAGTACACCTAATTTTGACCTTGACGTATTTTGCAACCTAAGGCTAGTGACAAAACCTCTGAATCTCTGTAAGGGAGCTATAAAATTTTGATGAGATGCTATTTTCAAGAAATTCTGAAAAATTAACGCTTGCCTAATTTTTGCTTTTCTTTCCTAGGTATTCAACAATTAACACACTTAAGTCCAGCCCTTATACCTACTCTCTTCACACACACACACACACACAAGCACATATACACACTTAAAATGTCAGTCTTGTCTTGATTCCAAAACACAACAAACGTGTATCAATAATCTCCACACCATAATCTAGAAAGAATGGACTTTATTCTTGTATCTACTGTCTTTCACACACACACACAAATGTGCACACATACACACCTAAAAGTTCAGTCCTGTCTTTATTCCAAAGCACGGCAGACATGTATCAGGAATCTCCACATCACGACCTAGAAGGAATGGACTTCAACCAGTCACACAGACTCAGTGGGCCAGTGTAAATTGCTAAGGTTTTCATAAAGCTCCTGAAGAGATTCAGGACATGCTACCTCACACTATTTTAGGTAAAGAAATTTGAGAGGACCACAGAAGCGGGAAGGTCATTCTCACCTTCCCATAATCTTTCCCTGAAGCAGATCATAAAAGCTAGAAAGGGTTTTCTGACCTCCTCCTGAAGTAGATCATAAGACCTTCATCTGGGAAGTGACCTCCCTCCACCTGGAGGAAGAGAGAATTCTTATCCGTGAAGACCCAGGGACAAGGAGAATAATCTTGGCGAGTAACAGGCCTTGCTAAGCTCCCTTCAGTTAACTACCAATAGATCATATTTTGTATCCAATCAGACTTCTCCATGACTATCCACCTTTTTATCAGACTTAGTAAAAAAAAAAAAAAAAAAAAACATAGGTTTTCCCATTTTTTCATATCTTCATTTCCTAATGACGGTGGCATCTATAGAGTAAATGATTACAGAGCCATTGTTATAGTTTTAATACAGTTATTTCAACAGCTTCTTGCCAGAAACCCAGTAATTCTTTGTAGTGACATGAAAACCTTTTGGGTGATTGACAGTTCTTCCCTCTTTGGTTCATTGTACTGTTAATTGTTAGTAATGGTTTTTTTCTGCAAGTTGCCAAAAAAAAAAAAAAAAAAAATTCAAAACCTCCAAACAACATAGATAACCAAAGAATATTTATATTTTCCTACAAATAGAAATCTTAAAAATTATTTTTAGTTTGTACAATTCAGAAGATCAACAAAATTTCACGAGGAAGACAGTTTCAATTATTAGCTCTACTGAACTGAACATATTCACTCCCCTGTGGTCACAAAATGGCTGCTCCATTTGAAGGGGTGGCCTGCCCCTCCACATCTGTGGGCGTTTCTCGTTAGGTGGAATGAAAGACTTGAGAAAAGAAATGAGACATAGAGACAAAGTATAGAGAAAGAAAAAGTGGGCCCAGGGGACCGGTGCTCAGCATACAGAGGACCCACGATGGCACCGGTCTCTGAGTTCCCTTAGGATTTATTGATAATTATCTTTACCATCTTAGAAAAAGGGAAGTGGCAGGATAATAGGATCATCATAGGGAGAAGGTCAGCAGTAAGACATATGAAGAAAGATCTCTGTGACATGAATAAGTTTAAGGAAAAGTGCTGTGCCTTGATATGCATATGCAAACATCTTCATAAACATTTTTAGTGCATAAAGAGCAGCATTGCACTAGCAAGTCCTACCTTTCGCCTTAAGGCGGTTTTCTCCTTTCTCAGTAAACGGAACATACAATCGGGTTTTACACCGAGATGTTCCATTGCCCAGGGACGGGCGGGAGACAGACGCTTTTCTCTATCTCAACTGCCAACAACCGCCAAGAGGCCTTCTTTCCTCCAGTACTAGTCCTCCTCAGCACAGACCCTTCACAGGTGTCAGGCTGGGGGACGATCAGGTCTTTCCCTTTCCATGAGGCCATATTTCAAACTATCACATGGGGAGAAACCTTGGACAATACCTAGCTTTCCTAGGCAGAGGTCCCTGCCACCTTTGGCAGTGTGCATGTCCCTGGGTACTTGAGATTAAGAGAATGGTGATGACTTTTAACCAGCAAGCTGCCTTCAGGCACTTGTTTAACAAACCTTGGGACCTTTAAACCTTGGGTCACCATAGCACATGTCTCTTGCAAGGACAAGGTTGGGGGTAGGGTCACAGATTAACAGCATCTCAAATATAGAACAAAATGGAGTCTCTTATGTCTACTTCTTTCTATACAGACACAGTAACAGTCTGATCTTTCTTTCTTTTCCCCACATTTCCCCCTTTTCAACAAAACCACCATTGTCATCATGGCTCATTCTCGATGGTCACTGTCTCTTTGGAACTGTTGGGTATACCTGCCGACTAACACCATTTTAGGCATCACATCCCAACACAGCAATGTTCAAGAAAAGAGAAGGAATATGTTATAGGCCTATGCCTATACCCACCCCCGGTGAGGGTGATATGGTTTGGCTCTGCGTCCCCACCCAAATCTCCTGTTGAATTGTGATCCTGAGTGTTGGAGGTAGGACCTGGTGGAAAACGACTGAATCATGGGGCAGATTTCCCCCTTGCTGTTGTTACGGAGTTCTCATGAGATCTGGTTGTTTAAAAGTGCGTAGCACTTCCCCCTTTGCTTCCTTACTCCTGCTCTAGCCACAGAGGAGATGCCGGCTTCCCCTTCACCTTCTGCCATGATTGTAAGTTCTCTGAGGCCTCACCAGCCATGTTTCCTATACATGCTATGGAACCGTGAGCCAATTAAACCTCTTTTCTATATAAATTACCCAGTCTCAAGTAGTTCTTTATAGCAATGTGAGGATGGACTAACGCCTAGGGGAATGGGACCATCATGACTGGTTTATTCTAATAATGTTTCACTGACTGCCTACAGCTGGGGCTGCCACCCTACCATCTACTCCACTGCAACACATAGCTCTCCTGAAGAGGTAGGGTGTCTGTTGGAAAAGAGGAAAGGTTGTGAATGGTTGGTTTCTGCTACATCCAATGACTGTAGTTTGCTTTCTAGATGCTCAGCACCCTACATGGGAACACACCAACCCTGCCTACCACCCCACTCTCAAAAAGTTCATCTTGCAAACTATGAAGGTTCCCATTTCTGAAGAAATGCTCTGAGACAGACTCTATGAGGTATTGTGCCAGGGATACAACAGGATTACATAACATTGATTTAACAATCATATATTATACAACTGTTGTAAGAGATCAAGACCATCCTGGCCAACATGATGACACCTGGTCTCTACCAAAAATACAAAAATTAACTGGGTGTGGTGGTGCCGCCTGTAGTCCCAGCTACTCGGGAGGCTGAGGCACGAGAACCGCTTGAACCCGGGAGGCAGCAGTGAGCTGAGATAGCACCACTGCACTCCAGCCTGGCGACAGAGTGAGACTCCATCTCAAAATACATACATACATACATAGTGGAAATTTATTTCTCACACTTCTGGCGGCTGGAAAGTTTAAGATCAAGACACCAGTAGATTTAATGTCTGGTGAACGCCTGCTTTCTGGTTCAGAGATAAAGCCTTCTAACTGTGTCCTCACATGGCAGAAGGGACTAACAAACTCCCTTGGACCTATTGTATAAAGGCACTAATCCCATTTATGAGGGCTCCAGCCTCATGACCTAATCCCCTCCCAAAAACTCCTCCTCTGAATGTGGTTACCTTAGGTATTAGGGTTTCAGCATATGAATTTAACAGGGAAACAAACATTCTGACCATAGCAGACACAAACAATGATTTTGTTTTATCAACTATTAATAATAAAATAATAACCATAAATTTCTTATGGAATAACAATAAACAACCAATGCTTATATAGTGTTTTCATTTTTTTTACTTTCCATGAAATAATACATTTAATTCTTTCAACAACTCTTAGATAGATACTATTATTATCTCCATGTTACGGAGGGAAAAACTAAAGATCAGAGGCATAGTCACTTGGCCAAAGAAGCATAATAACCTGCCAAAGATATACCATTTGTAAATAAAAGAGCTATATCTGAATGTAGGTGGTTTGATTCCAAAGTCCACATTATTAACTACTACAGTGTAATCTTTCTCTGCATATAACAAAGTTTATCTGCCAATCAAGATGGTGGCATGAAACACAGGCAATTGAGGAACCAGAGCACATGAAGTTGAATAAAGAGGCAACGTCCAGTTCATGGAGGTTCTAGTTTGCCTTCCTGAGAATGCAGAAATATTATTCTTCATTCAAAAATCTACTTATACAGGAAATGATATTTTGAAGCCTGTGGTCAAATATCCCCAGTCACATTATAGGTCAGCCTTAACCAGTCAGGCGGCCGCTAGAGCTCCTTTCTGGGCCTGCTGAAATAGTAAAAGGGGGCACAGAGCCAGGGGCATATGCCCATGAGGGGCATCCCATCAGGGTCACCACTAAATTGTAACTGTAACAGGTCCATTTTCCAATGCGTGTGTCAAGTCAATTTGCAGAGACACCAGATTACAGCAGAAAAAGATATTTAATTTTAGGGCCACTGAACGAGGAGATGGGAGGAAACCTCAAATCTGTCTCCCTGAGGAGTTGGGGCAAGTGTTTTAAGGGTTTTGGAGTGGACCAAAATGTGGAGACCGTTGATTGGTCAATGAGTGCAGGGTAAAGTCATGGGACAAGGAGATGAAGAAACTATTCTCATGCTGATTTGGTTCTCTGTGAGGATCGGTGGAACCCAGGTCTTAAAAACATCTTAAGCAATTCTTAAATAAAAGCTTTATGATTCTAACATCAGAGATCCTATCCAAAAGAGTAACAGAAGTGCTAATTAATCATTAAACATAAATCCTATCCTATTCTAACATCAGAAATCCTATCTATAGAAACGATGGGGATGTAAATGGTTAGCATCTACTGCCGCCTGACTTTCGTTAATAAGAAAGTCGGTCACAGTATAGCCTGATTAGTGCTTAATTAAAACTCTATTTCTGTCCAGAATTCTTGTAAAGCCTTAAGAATGTCACTGCTCTTCTCCTAGATCTTGACACTTCCACAAACTGCTAGGATGATAAGCCCAGGTCTTTATCATGTCAGAACCCATAGTCTCTCTTCCTTCTGCTCTTGCATCCTGGAAAGTCTTCCTGCTCTGAGAGAAGAGCTCCATTCTCCTTCTAGCTTTTCTAAGACACTCTTGTTATAGCTTCAAATCCATTTCTTCATTTTATTTCCATAAAAATGATTAGAAATGGCCTAAATGACTCAGCATTTTAAAAACAAATCCAGAAAGAGTTTCAGACTACCTCGGTTTTTACCCCTTCCAGATGCCTTCCTTGAAGAGGTAGAATACGGAGCAGTTCTCCCCACTTAATCCAGGGAAAGACTGGGAAAGTAAAAGGAAAACAACATAAAGCAAACACCCAAGAACTTGTTTCTTACAGCACTGGAGAGTGATAAAAAGTTTTAAGCTGATGGCTAATATGATTAAATAGGGGTTGAGGAGAAAAATCTAAGGACAATATGGAGAAGATCTTCCTAGAGGCAGGGAGACCACCAGTGAGGAAGCCCTTAGTATAATCCAGAACGGAGGTAACTCACAGAATGTTAGTGAAGATTGAGAGTAAGGAGTGGCTAAGAGAGAGATTAAAGGAGCATGAAACTAACTTTTACAGGGTTTACAATTTATTTAAGGAGATTATAAGCATGATAGCTAGATTTATTGAGTGCTTATTACATCCCAGTTTCTCTTGATAAGTGCTTTACATGCAATAATTTTTTAAAATCTCGTTATTAATTTTCATATTGATTATAAGTTGAAATAGGAATATTTTGCATATTGGGTTAAACAAACTATGCTATAAAATTAGTTTCTCCATTTTAAACATTTTAATGGCTACTATATTTTAAAATTATGGATATGACACACATTTGTGGCTTTCATTTTTTTTTCTATCAAACAGCACTGATGTAGAATGCATAGTTCAGTCCTATTTTTTTTCTTTGGTTTATTCCCTTAACTACAAGAAAGCTTTTTAATCTTTGGAAAACAAAATTTAAAAAATCTTGTCCTCAACTCTACCTCTGTCATCAAGCAGTTGCCTGACTTTTAAAAATGTATTTGCCACTTCTTGAATGAAGCAGGTAAGAATGTTTTACTTTCACTGAGAGCCTTCTGTGTGCCAGCATTGGGGTTAGACACTTCATATGTCTTACTCATTCTCACAACAATGAGATCATTTCTGTTAATCACTCCCTCAACTTACATAGGAGGAAACTGAGACCCCAAGAAAGTAATTATTTTAAATAGAGTCTCACAGAAATAGGTATTAATGAGGTAATATTGCAAAAAATCCCTGAAAAGATATATGATTCCAAAACCCATCCAAACTTTTTCAGATCCATGATGCTGCTCTTTGGCAGAAACATCCTGTATTTCCTGTTTTAATTTATTGTCACTTATTCAATTTTTTACATGAAGATGTTTTCTTCTATCTTTACTATTTTAATACTGTAAACTTTTAGATCTCATATCACTTAAGCTGCTACACTTTTGTTAGAGTTAACCACACCCTTAAATTTTTCTCCTTCTTTGACTTCAGAAACATTCCTATCACTTGTAAGGGCAGTTACTGGCTTGCCTCCTAAGTAACCATACACTCTTATCTTTTATTAAAGTATTGGCTACACCACATTATAAGTTGTTTATCTGTACTCCTTATGTTGACCTGCTTATGAGTGTGCATTGTGTTTCAACCATATTAATATCCTATGAATCTACTGTAATATCTGAAAACATAGCAAGCATGTGATAAATGATAGTTGAATTGGAATGAAAGGATGTTCACATTCAATTGATAGTACCTATGACTTCTTAAATATGAAGGAAAAAGATTAGTCAAAAATAGCCCATAGTTTTAAATCTGCATCATTAGAATGGCAGAGTATTTTATAAACAGAGGTTGACAGGGATGCTTTAATGAAGAGAGAAGATAGTATTTTATAGGGAGTGCATAGCATCTGCGGTAGCGACGAGATATACAAATGGGCATAGAAGTCTGCTACCGTCTGGGTTCAAAGTTCTGCTGACATATATATTCAGATGGATGTCAAGGCATATGGAGCCACAAACAATAGGTGTAATGTCGATGTGTCTGCTATGGGCTTGCATCTGAAAAAGAAGAACATTACTGGTTTTCTTTCACACAATGTTCACAGAAATTCTATGATATAGGTGTTACTATCCTTAGTTTACAAATCAGGGGAAATTAATGTAAGTTGTCCAAGGATACACAACTGTAAGTGTCAGAGCCCAAATTTAAATCCAGTCATGTTCCCTGAACTGTCCCAATTCACTGCAGAGTATAAGGCCCGAATTAAAACTGAGAAGCCTGGACTTGAGCAACCCATTTTTGCCACCACGTTTTTTGACCACTTTTGTTCATTAGAAGAATTGAAGGATAGAAACATTTTGCAAAGTTCCCCATTCCTGTCTACCTCTAACCACATTTGATGGTAGTAGCCTCTTTATCATTTTGCTGAGTATCATCTTTTCAGAGGTTTAGCAACTTGCTTTTTCTTATTTATTTAAAAAACATGTATTAAAATGTTTTCTATATCAGTATTTTCCTCATTGTATTCAATGAATGCCTAACATTTTGTGGAAAATGTAAAAATGTATGTAACTTTCATAATTGATGGTTTCCAACTTCATGCTATTATAATACTATGAGAATCATTCATGTACATAAATATTTGCACACTTACATGTCTATGAGATAAAGTCTTAGAAGCTGTATTTCTGGGCCAACTGATATAAACTTTAAATTATGGCAGATACTACCAATTTTACCTTCCTTTAAAATCTGTGTCAATGTATAATCCCAACAGTGGATGACAGTTTCTGCAGGCGTATATTTAAAGATCCAATCTTACTCTTTTAAAGCCATCTTGAGGTCACTCTATGCAAGACCCCTCTCTGGTAAAGCTTTGTTGGGGAGATCCCTGTATAAACATTTTGAGTCACTGAAAATCAACATGTCATTCCTATCCTGACAGCCCAATCTCATGCTGTCCTGGAAAAAAATATCTTGCAGGCCAATAGAAATAATCTGCTCACTGGGCAACTGTTTTGAACCAGGACCCAACTATAGGACCTTGACTGTTCCCCACAGACACAAACTGGAGCCCTAGGAGCATCTGATCACCATGCAAAGTAAAGGGTCAAAGAACACCTCAAAGAGAAGCTGGAACCAGAGCCTCAGAGGGTCCTTGTTCCAGATGACAGCACCTTATCCAAAAGGCACTGTGACTCACAGCCAGCCTAGTCCTTAGAAGGAAACTTAAAAATTTTAAGAAAGACACTTCAAAATACAAGATTTCCTGTGAAGTGGAGTGGGTCGGTGGCCCCCGAAGCCAGTATTTGCCAGGATAAAATTGTGTTATTGACTATGCCAATTAGCAGTGAAGTCATGAGAATGAATTCAATCTTTTGGGAAAAAAAGTGGAAATAAGTTCTCTAAGGCAAAGGTGAAATAATCTGATAGAGAATTGTAGATTGATATGCTAAAGATAAAGAGATGTAAATAAGTGAAATGAAAGGCCTAGTCCACTTCCTCCAGAAAACATGCATATGTCAAAACACCTTTTGGAAATAATTCTGCCTACTACTCTTACTATTTATTACCAAAGTGACAATAAATTTTGATCTAGTAGAGAGAATAGAAAAAAAATGCATTGGATTTCTAGTTGATAGAGGTAAAAACTTTATTATCATCTGGTATATTATATTTTATTAATAGTTGTCTATTTACCTTCAGGTAATGTCAAAAGTTATGAAATTCTTTTTCATTTAAACCAACTTTCTCTCACTCAGACTCCCATGACTAAGGTTGAAGGCTCTGATAGGCAGAGAATAGCATAGGTCTAGGTCTTCTCCAGCAAGTCAGACTTCTTTTCCCATTATGTTATACAGTTTGTGATTATGTATTGAGGTAGAGATTATATGTTGATAAAAATGGCATGGTAATGGCTTAGTCAGCAAAATATCGTGGACTAATGACTTAAGCAATAGGAGTATATTCTGACAGTTCCAGAGACTGACAGTCAAAGATCAAAGTGTCATCAGGGTCAGTATCTACTGAAGGCCTTCTCCTTGGGTTGTCAGTGACCACCTTCTCACTCTGTCCTCACGTGATCTTTTCTCTCTCTTTTTCTCTTCATATAAAGCTACTGATCTCATCCTGAGGGCCCTATCCTCATGACCGCATCTAACTCTAATCACCTCCCAAAGACCATCTCCAAATACTGTCACACGGGGGCGTCGGGCTTCAACATATTAACTTTGGGGGGACACAAACCTTCTGTCTATAGCAAATGTATAATTTTATGTGTTGACTTTGCTGGGCCATGGTTCCCTGCTATTGTTCAAACATGATTCTGGATATTTCTGTGAAAGTCTTTTTCAGATGATAGTAACATTGACATCATTGGACTTAGAGTTCGGTAGATTACCCTCCATAATATGGGTGGCCCTCATCCAGTCAGTTGAAGGCCTCAAGAGAGCAAAGGCTGACCTTTTTAAGCAAAAAAGAATTCTGCCAGCAGGCTGGGTTTGGACTCCAGCTGTAATTATCTCCAGGGCGTCTATCGTGCAGGGCTACCTTGCAGAGTTTTGATTTGCCAAGCTTCACAATTGTGTGAACCAATTTTTAAAAATCTCTCTCTCTCTCTCTCTCTCTCTCTCTCTCTCTCTCATGCACACATCTATAAAATACTGTCAATTCTGTTTATCTGGAGAATGTGACTAATAAAAATACCTACCATTGATTGAGCATTTATCATGTAAACAATTACTTTTCTAATTATCTTACAAGTGCTATCTCATTTAATTCTTATAGCAGCTAAGAGGTGGTTAGATAGTGGATAATGCCAGCTCCACTTTACAGAAGAGGAGAAAGAGGCATTCCCAGATTAATTGGCCGAAAGCGCACTGATTGTGGCATATTTCATGTGTGAACTAAGGCAGTCTGGTATTAGAGCCCACGCACGTAATCACTGTTTCATCACTTGCCGAAATACGGGGTATTGGAAGAGATATATTATCAAATCTTTCAAAATGGACACTGGTGAAGTAGAGCAATTTTTGTATTGCAATTAGAAAATGTCAATTTGGGAAAATATTTATGTTGTTATGTAAGTAATAGGAAAAAGAGGTTTTGTACTGGGAATGCAATCAGCCCCATTCAGGACTTGAAAGTTCAGAGCCTGAATTGAGCTGATTGCAAGCAAGACTCACAGCACTCATAAAACAATCGAATCACTCCGTTTCTCGTAGACGTTTTCTTATTTAACTGAGTTGTAAGTGACATCTTCAGGGCAGATGACATTTAAAATTATTTTTTTTTCTCTTGGTTATGCCTGCTTGAATAGTGTTGTAGGCCAGCAAATGGGTCTCTACACCACTGAAAGAGTAAGTGACCTTATTTTAAGCTTTGACCTTGCCTGCAGTGTCTTCCCTGTTGATTTGTTAGCTGTGAGTGTGGTGTATTGTTTCAGTATAGCAAGGTCTTTGAAGTTCCATTTTTTTGCCACTACCTCCTTCCCTAATGATTTCCAGCTGTTCAAAGAACTGCTTTGAAACCCAGTCAGGAGCCAAATGTTTTGTAGTAAAGCTGATTTAAAACAAGTCTAAAATAATTCTTACATTTAGGGGACGAAGGGTGCTAGAAATAAATGAACAGAGCATACTCCTTCAAAATCTGCCCCCACTTGATCACTCAGAAATGGGTTTGCTTTTCATTATGTGCAGGAAGAAAACAACACAGACTGCTGACATTTATAACAAAGCAATGGTTGTAACACATGCTTTACCAGGATTTAAAAGCAGAGCAAATGAAATTTTATAATATGCAAACTGTTTCAGGGCAAATATGATGCCAGCAAAGGGACGAAATCATTTATTTGCATTGATTTTTTTCTTCTAATGTACAGGAGCCTAGAAGGCAATATATTTGTTTCTTTAAAAGATGCAGTAAAATCAGAATTTAATTTGTGTAGATGGTCTTAAACATATTGGAGCAATAGGGAGATCACTGTCATATTATTTTTATTTAATACTTACTAAATAACAACTATGTCTAATAAATGCCTTCAAAGCAGATTTCCCGGTGCCTAGATTTTGTTTATTAGAACCCGTCAATTAGGCTCATATCTTACAAGAATACTTCTTTTCTATCAGTTCTACGGTATAGACACTATTTCTTATACAGGTATCTGTAGCAGTACATAATACTATGCCCTACCCATAGTGAGTGTTAAATAAATATTTCCTAAATGTATGATATTAGATAAAATCAAGAACATACTTTTTTGTAAAGCCACAGACCAGAAGGTGCTCGCACTAGAAATATGTAAAATTAGAAGCAGAAAAAATTGAAGAAATGTTCTAAAAATATCTAATGTTCATCATTAATCTCTAAATGAAGTATCCAAGATTAGTCAGAATTACTTTCCCTTAGGATCACCAATTAATTGTAGGAAAGGGCAGGGTAGAATTGTAATTGGTAAATGGTCATGGAAAAAAGTTTTCTCATGAGAGAGGTAAGTAAAAGACATAAGGAAGACACGAGAAAGAAGAATGCATGAATTAATGGAGATATATATGCTGCAAGCAATGGTAGCGCATAAAGTGTCTATTAGTTTCATATTGCTGCTGTAACAAATTATAGCAACTTAGTGCTTAAAACAAAATAGAATGTATTACCTTACAGTTTTGTAGATGGAAAGTCTGAAGTTGGTGTTACCAAGCTAAAATCAGCAAGGTAACATTTTTTTCCCTTTTCAGCTTTGGACGCTGTCCACATTTTTGGCACTTGGCCCCCTTCCATCTGCAAAACCATCAATGGCTTAGAGTTTGCAACAGAAGAAATACAAGACGAGTAATACTTTTTAATTGGCAGAATTCTCACAGGTTATCTGATAGTAGCACTGAAGTTATGTTTCTAAAGAAAAGGAGGATTTGGGTACATAGCTCTGTCTACCTGTTTCATCTGTTTATCTTCTGTCTCTTCCCAGTAGAACACAACCTTCATGAGAGGTCTGGCACATAATAGGTGTGCAATAAATAGTTCTGGAATGAATGACTTGATGAGGATAAAACCTTTTCTTTTGGATCCTAGATAGGTAGAACGTGACTAGATGTCTCCAGATAGCCAGCTTCTCCAACATACTATAAGTGCTTGCCTGAAGTTGGAAAGGTAGAAACCAACTGTTTTAGTCCATTTGGACTGCTGTAACAAAATACCATAAATTATGTAACTTATAAACCTCAGAAGTTTGCTTCTCACTATTCTGAAGGCCAGAAAACCTAAGATCAACACAGACTCCATGTCTGGTGAAAGTCTCATTTTTGACTCAGAGATGACACCTTCTTGCTGTGTCCTTATATGATGGGAAAAGTGAGGGATTTTTATCGAGCCCTCTCCCAGGCCAGTTTATAAGAGCACTAATCTCATTCATATGGTCTCTGCCCCCATGACCTAATCATATCCCAAAGGCCTTACCTACTAATACCATCACCTTGGGGGTTAGGATTTCAGCATGTGAATTTGCAGGGGACAGAGTCAGGCCATAGCACCATTCCTTTGTTCAAGAGAAGCTTAACAAAAAGATGTATCAAGAAAAAGATAACCTTGTTTGGGTCTCCAGATGCTGAGGCTTGAAATTTTGCTTCCTCCCAAAATTAATGTGTTGAAATCTAACCCTTCAAAGTGATAACGTTAAGAGGTGGGGCTTGGGGAGGCGATTAGGTCACAAACTGGATTAGTATTCTTATAAAAGAGGCCTGCGACAGCTTGTTCACTCCTTCTGCCATATGAGGACACATAGAAGGTGTCATCTATGAGGAGCAAGAGCCCTCAGCAGACACCTCATCTTCTGAAGGCTTGATCTTGGACTTCCCAGGCTCCAGACTTGTGAGCAATACATTTCTATTATTTATAAATTGCCCAGTTTAAAATATTTTGTTATGGCAGCTTGAATGGCCTAAGACTCTGGCTCTCAGCTTCTTTGAAATCAGCCAGATTTCAGAGCTCTCAACTACCAAATTCAATGTACCAGTAAGTTATATTTTATGGCTCTATTTGTGAGTTGTTGTCTTTTATAACAGAAGGAATTCTGATAATACATCCACCATTGCCCTGTCAAGTCTCTTTCCCCTTTCTGAAATTAGTTCTAGTTTTCTGCTTCACTGTGTTCAGAATACATAGACACTTGTCAGTTGGAAATAAACCTAGTTTGTTTCTCCTTGCACGATCTCCTGAAAATTTTAATAAAAATTAAATACAAGAAAAAGAAAAGGGGAAGTCTGTGCCCTCTTCCATTATCCTTACAAGCTTTGCTGAATGCCCTGAACATGTAGGAATGTGCTAATTTGCATGGTTGCTACTGCAGTACATAACGGTGATTTAAAATGAGACAGGGAAAAACCTGGATGAGATCCAAGTTCAAATTTCAGAAGAGGGACTGCTTGAAATTAAATCCCCAAAACTAAGTGTCTCTTAGACTTTAATTATGCCTCTTGGTGAAAAGCACCTGAATGTTTTCAGATCCTAATCAATCATATCCTAGTCGTGTCCACGCCAAAAAAA
>NW_016807504.1:683275-714077 GCF_001698545.2 Rhinopithecus bieti | reverse complement strand
AAAAAAAAAAAAAAAAAAAAAAAAAAAAAAAAAAATTGAAAGTTATTCTTGATAATAGTGGCCAATAAACTTTATATTTTCTAAATCCCCCCTGTAAATACGTCAGCACTTCAGCTTCTACTCTTTTTGTTTTTTCATCACCCCCAAGCACCAAGGTCAATAAAACACTTGGAAGAAATGAATATGCTGTATACATCCAGAGATATACTGTATGCATCTGAACAACAGACTTGTAGTACACCATTTTATTGAACTCTTATTTCATTTCAAAAGCTGAGAGGAAAAGAGAACCACTGCAGATCTATCAAGTATGCGGGCTTTAATATTTACTTTAGCCATAAACAGCAAGTGACATGATGAGGGCTTACTACCATAGTGGAAACTCAGGTTGTCAGTAGCAGAAAATGAAAATTTTATTTATGGAAGTTGTAAGCTCTAGAAATGATATGTATTATTTTTCTGTTCTTGGTGATTTATAGATTAAATGAATTAGTAGTCACTAAGTTGCAGCTTCATATTTTTTCTCCTTAGAAACCAACATTTTAAAGATGTTTAGGTAAAATTTTCAAGAGACAAGATAAGGACTGATTAAGTGCCTAAACTTTTTTTAGAAGAAACTATGGAATTATGAAGATTAGACTTACTGAGAGGTATTGTATATGTTGGTTTCCAGAAAACGAATAAAATTAAATCGTCTATTTTCATGTATGTGACATAAATGTATTTTCTTTGTAGAAATACAAGATTGGAATCCATTTCATGAGTCTCTGGAGTTCAAAAGAATATTCCTAGGTTACAAAGCCTATATTACCCCAATTTTTAAACAGACAATTTTAACTTTACATTAGTATCCATCTTCTTTAAATGAGAGATAAAGCCATAAACATACTCCTGTGTTTTACTTTGACGTTCTTTTACTGAATCATTCTGGCTTCATATCTTATTAATACAAAATAAACATCTAAAGCCATTTTATTAACTAATAAACATGTGGTTGAGAAACACTAGGAATTATGTTCATACTTCTTCAAGTTATTAATTTTAGTATATTTGTGGGTTTCTTTATCTAATGTTTCTTAGCAATGCCATTTGAAGATACGGTATTTTTTTATTTCACTTAATTTCTTAATGAGGGAGCAGGGTAGGGAGTTTCTATATGCTAGGCACTGTTAAAAGAATTGGAGATCCAGCGCTAAGTGATGTAGATTTTTATCTTCACAGAGTACATGGACTAGAGGAGGTAATAATAACTAAGTAAGCAAATAAACAATATGGTCACCAATTATAATAAGTATCATGAAAAAATGACCTTGGAAAATGTATGGAGCTAAAAGACTAATCTGAATGAGTATAACACATAAGGAAGATGTCATGAGAGGAAATCAAAGAGATAGACTTCAGCCAGATATCTGCATTATAGCCATCATAATGTGTTTTGATCTCTTTCTAAGAATAGAAAAAGTAAAATCAGTACAAAAAACAAAGTCTTAAATAGAAGTAAAAGGATGTTAAGCAGAGGAACAATATCTGGCTATTTATTTATTTATTATTTTTAAAATGTAGAGATGGGATTTCACTATGTTGCCTAGGCTGGTCTCGAACTCACAGCCTCTAGCAATCCTCCCAACTCGGTGTCCTGAAGTGCTAGGATTGTACATGTAAGTCACTGTTCCTGGCCTCACCTTGACTATTTAAAAGTCTTTCTAGAGCTCTGTTTCACAGCAATGTGAATATATTTAATACTACTGAGCTATACACGTAAAATAATTAAATGGTGAAAATATATACATAATATTTTCCTTGTTTAGAAATTCTGCCTAAATACGGAAACTGTTACACCTTTACAAAAAAAAAAGTCACTATGTTGTGTGGAGAATAGACTCTGGGGGAGAATGAGTGGAAGTCGGAGACATATCATTGCAGTGATTCAGAAAAGAAATGACAGTGACTTGGCTTAGAGTGGTGACATAGATAGAAGTGAATGAAACTATTTTGGAAAAAAAATATAACCACAAAAGATGAATGGAGTGATAAGGAAAAGGGAGGAATCTATGTTAACATCTATTCAAAATAAAAGGGTAAAAAGTGGTGAGATCACAAAGTGGTGAGGTCACAAAGGATAAAAAGTGGTGAAATGGTGAGGTTACTCTCATAGATCAAAGAAGAGAAAAGAGACATGACAGTAAGAGGCACCTTGAATTGCACACTAGATCAAAAGCAAAAAAAGAATGGGATTCCCAGCAATGGTAAGAAGTTGGCAAATCCCTCACAAAAACCTTATAAAACTTTATTTGGTTTTCCAAACACTCATTTCAGGGCTCTGAAAATCAGCCCAAAACAAACAATTCATTGAGACACATTTCTTTGTGAAAAATTGCTGAACTTTTGGAAAGAACAGTGGGAATCTGTGGCTTTCTTGCCTGGCATTGCTGCCATCCTCCCCTAAGCCCAGTCAGTGATGTAGATCTAACATAGTGAGGCTGGCTATAAAAAACAGGAACTTCGCTGCTGGATGAAGTTGATTTGATTGCATCCAGAGAAGGAGGCATTCACACGTACAGGACTTGTCAGGAAAAGGAGAAAACTTGCTAGTAAAATGGCAAAAGCACACAGCTATACAAGTTGGAGATTTTGGAGTTGTGTGGCATCAACAGAAGATCAGTGCTTGGACAGACACTTAACAGAGAGATCCCGAAAATGGAAGAGCCATAGAGGAGTTTCATACGTTATCCATGTATCTTTGGCTGACTGGGAGGCTGTGCACATGTACAGAAGGGACCTGAGCAGGCCCATGCTCCCCACACAATGCTGACTGACTGGGGATTTGTTCACAAGTCACTCAGAGGGAGAAAAGATACAAGAAGTTTCCAAAAAATGTGCTCCCTAACCCACACACAGATTTATTGGCAGAAGGTGGAAGACTAACTGACTCAAAGTATTTGAACACAACTTCTGACCAGATATTAGCTTACTATTTAGACACACAGATTTAGAGGTAACTCCTAATAATCCACGCTGAAAAATAAAATTTAAAAAACAATAAAGCTATGTGGAGACATCAGCAGCCATGCACTGTGGGAAGCAAGATTCTGCAGATGAAATCCTGGCAAATTAATAAAAGAACAATGAACACACAGCAATAAAGCAACCCTTAGAGAAGGAAGAAACCACTTAGAATTCAGAGCTGTCATAATATGTTAAATAAAATGTCTCATTTTTTAACAAAAAAGTCACAAGATATACAAAGGAACAGGAAAACATGACCCATACTAGAGGAGTAAAAAGTCCATAGAACTTCACTGAGTGGACCCAGATAGTGAATTTAGCTGACAGATTTCAAATAAGCTACCACAAGTTGATGCAAAGAGTGAAAGAGAACTATGTTTAAATGGTTAGAAAACAATTTGAAGACAGGAGAGTTACTAGGTAGGAAATCTCAAATTAAAAAGCAGAAATCATATTAAAGAATCAAGTGGATATTCTCGAGTTGAAAAGTACAATAACCAAAATGGAAAATACACCACATGAGCTCAACAGTAGATTTAAGATGGCAAAGAATCAACTCAAAAATAGATCAATAGAACCAGCAGATGCTCCAAGGGTCACACAACAGAACAATAGAGCTAGGAAGTGACAAAAGCCACATCATGTCGATAGCACAATCATCTGATCATGCCAAGCAAACAATGGGGAAGGCAATGCAAAAACCTACTAGAGTGATAGTGACCAGGCTTGTTCTGGATTCCTATTTAATGAGGTATTTTAATTAGTGAGAGACCTGCTTCACTCAGTGCTTTTCAGCAGTGTGCAGTTGAAGACACTGCACTTCTCAAACCTTTACCTGTTCCATAAATGAACAGTGTGAAACATGAACTGGCTGAGATAAGTTTTATAGTCGGAAAAGTCATAGATTCAGTGACAGGAAAACTCTTTGTAAGAATTACCATCCTGGAGAGTTCAGTCAGTTTGGGAACTATCCAGCTAAACAAAAATCTAGAAGCACTCAAAATCTTTTCAACACTGTGACAGAGGATAAGAAGGAAGGAGTCAAATAATATTTAGTTTTTCTTCATATGTATTATTTTATTTTATTTTATTTTTGAGAGACAGTGTCTTGCTCTGTTGCTTAGGCTAAGAGTGCAGTGGAGTGATCATAGCTACTGTAGCCTCAAACTGCTGGGCTTCGAGCTACCCTCCTGCCTCAGCTTCCCAACTACATGGGACTACAGGCATGCACCACCACCATGCCCCATGTCCAGCTAATTTTTGTATTATTTGTTGAGACAGGGTCTCGCTGTGTTGCTCAGGCTGATTTTGAACTGCTGGACTCAAGCAACCCTCTCACCTCAGCCTCCCAAAGCATTGGGATTACAGAGCCAAGCCACCACGCCTACCCTTTTATTAATATTTTATTTTTAATTAATGCATAATAATGGTACATATTTATAGAGAACAGTTTAATGCTTCAATGTATGGATACCTTGTGTAATGATGACTAAATCAGGTTAATTAACATTTTCATCAACTCAAACATTTATCAGTTCTTTGTGGCGAGAACAAATTCCTCTTGTCGAGGCTTCGAAATATACAATATGTTGTTAACTACAGCTGTCTGTAGGACCAGAACTTATTAACATTGAACTCTTTGTCCAGCTTCTTCCCATTCCTCCTCCCCTCTCCTTCCCCAGCCTCTGATAACCTATAGCCTATGTTCTACTTCTGTGAGCTCAACTTTTTAAAATTTCGCCTATAAGTGAGACCACACAGTGTTTATTTTTCTGTGCCTGGCTTATTTCACTTAACATAATATCATTCAGTGTCATCCATATTGTCACAAATAATAGGATTTTCGTAATGGTTAGATGGTACCCCATGGTGTACATATACCACATTTTCGTTGCCTGTTCATTCATTCATGGGCACTTAGGTTGATTCATATCTTGATTGTTGTGAACAGCGCTGCAATGAACATGGGACTGCAGATATCTCTTGGATATACTGATTTCATTTCCTTTGGATGTGTACCCAGTAATGGAATTACTGGATCACATGGTAGTTATATTTTTAATTTTTTGAGGAAGTTTCATATTGTTCCATAGTAGTTGTAATAATTTACATTTCCAACAGTGTAAGAGTTTCCTTTTCTTCACATCCTTACCAACACTTGTTATCATTTTACTTTTTTGGTAATAGACATTCTAATTGGAGTGAAGTGGTATCTTATTGCAATTTGGATTTGCGTTCTTCTGGTAAAATAATTGTTTCTAATTTTCGCCACAAACCATTTCTAATTTCTCCACTGGTATTCATCAAATAGCTATTAAAAAGTAATGGCAAAACTCGCAATTACTTTCGCACCAATCTAATAAAAGTAAATGAAGTGAAAATGCTTTTTTTATTTAAAAAAAAAAAGCTTATGGTTATACTTCTAATTCCTTTTTCAGTTAACATACTTTCCTATTACACTGAGTGTACTTAGCAGCCTGTTGCATTATTCATAAGCTCGCTAGTTTACACGGGTTTTTCTTCATTCAAAGGAATTTTTAATTTATCTTAGAACCGTGATTTTGGTAGAAGAAAGGCTTTTGATATAATCAAAAGATAAGACCACACTAAGTAATGTAATGTTTATTTCTGATGGCATATAGACAAAATGAATTCATTTTTTCTACCACTAATACCAAAGGGAAATATTCAACATTTTGTGATCAGATTTTATCAGGTTTTGCTATATTAGTAAAAATATTTAATGTAGAAAATAACATTTTAAAGTTCCACATTATTTCTTTGACATCTTATATCCTATGCTAGATTAAATAGGCATGTGTTCTTAAAATACGACACAGAGATGAGGTTACGGGACTTCTCACTTATGCATTTGATTCCAGTTTTGTTGCTACTCACTAATGAACCATGATAACTTAGATCTTCACTTAAGGAAACATTGAGCTCTATATCTCTATTTTCCTGCACCTAGAAAGACCCTTGGAACATATTTCACCCTCAACTAATATGTGTGTATTGTACAAGCACAGGTTCCAGTGATGACCGTAGCCCATCTTCTCAGGGCTCACAATCTAGTGGTGGTGGTATGCACAGGAGTTTCGTGGCAAACAGAGGGGCGCATGGATGAGGGAAAGATTAAGGTATTATCCCGGAGAGAAGAGATGATGCTAGAACTGAATCTTAAAGAAAGGTCTCCAAGCTAGTAGATGAAAGACATAGAAATAGCCTTTTAGGGAGTGTAAAGTCCTCAGAGTGCAAGAGAAAGGAGCATGACCAGGGGTTCTGGAAGCAGGTGAGGATTGCTGGAATGATTTGAACAGGGTTGGAACCGAGGTAGAGAAATAGACAATAGCTATATTGTAAATCATGGTAGTTTGAAGTTTTTGAAGAAAATAATATAAGTAGACTTGCATTTCAATACAAGTAATAGCATAATTGTAGAGAATGGACTAGAAGAGGACATATTAGGGGTAGAAAGACAGAGACCTATTCATAGACTGCTCCTAAGAGCTGAACTGAGATAAACAGGGACAATGAAAAGAAGTTGGATAGAAGATATTCCAAAGTGGAACTCTCAGGGCTAGGTGCCAGGGTAGATGCAGAAAATGAAAGCATCTGAGAGAGTGTCTAGATCTTTGGTAGATGGAGATAGATGGTACCAGTTAGAATGGAAGGGTTCATGGAGGGTATTTTAGAGTATGGCTCCTATATCAGCAGCTCTGGGACAGAGTCCAAACCATCTTTAAAAGCTCAAATATTTTGAATTTTAATATATACTCTAAATGAAATATATTATTTTATTTTAATACAAAAACATTGAAAAAATAGATCAATAAAAATTATCCAATCTGAAGAAAAGAGAAAACACAAACAGAGCCTCAGAGGCATCAGACATAACAACATAAGTGTAAGGGGAATCACAAAGGAAAGCAAGAAAGGCGGTGAAATCATTTAAGGAAATAATGATTGAAAACATTCAAAGTTTGATGGAAACGTTCAAAATTTGATGGAAACATGTGTCTGTAGAACAAAATGCTCAATAAACTCTAAAGGGGATAAATCTGAAGAGTTGTACACCTAGTCAAAGTGTTGAAAGATAAAGAGAAACAGAAAATTTTGAAAGCAGCAAAAGAAAAATACTCATCACATTCAGGAAAACAGCAATGAAATTAACATCTCACTTCTCTTTAGAAAAAATTGAGGCCAGCAAGTCATAGGATGGATCATTCAACGTTCTGAAAGAAGAAAAAAAATCTATCAACCAAGAGTTAGAGATTGAAAAATAGTATCTTCCAAAGTAAAAATGAAATAAAGATATTTCCAGATACATAAAAGCAGAATTTTTTTTGTACAGTACTGTTAACAAGAAGTGTTCAAATAAGACCTTCATATGCAAAGGTAATGACACCAGAGAGTAAACTGAGTTCCCAGGAAAAAATGAAGGTCATTAGAAAGAGTAAATATGTGGGTAAATATAAAACATTGCATATTTTTTTTTTCTCTTAGTTTCTTTAAAGGGCATAGGTTGAGTAAAACAACTGTAACATTGTATTTTGGGGGTTATAATATAGATAAACTATATATATGTAATTAATACCACTAGGAAAAAGAAGAATTATAACATTATTGGAGCAAAGTTTCTACATTTACCGGAATTAAATTTTTATTAACCCAAAGTTGATTTTGATAAGTTAAAATGTATATTGTAATCCCTTGAACAAACACTAAGAAAATAATTAATTTTAAAAAGGAAGGAAGAATTAAAAGAAAAGACTATCTTAAAATCACCAGAAGATAAAGTGGTACTCTAGAGAATATTTTGATACAACTTATTTCAACAAAGGGCATTGAATTCAAACAATTCAATGCAGAAAGGGCAATGTATTTAGAAAACCTAATTCTCCCAGGATTATTTTTTCCTCAGAATTTTAAAAAAATTTGTTGTATATTTATGCATCGATTGAGGTAAGTATCTAGGTTTATTTTCCCCCTTGCCTCAAATTTTGCATAAATTTTAACTCAAAGTGTGTCATTGACATACATTTAGGAGTTAAAACTATAAAGCTTCTAAAAGAAAGTTTAGGAGAAAATTTTTTGACTTTGGGTACTAGGCTTAGTACCTGGGTGACAAAATAGTTATTGTTTTCACATACATAGAGATGGGGAAGACTGGGGGAGGAAGAGGTTGGATTTGGAGCCGAGGAGAAAGTGTCTTCTTTCAGACAATTTTCAGAAGCTGTAAATCATTCAGCTGTTCAGGAATGAGACAGTGAGAAGAGCTTTTAAATGCTTGAGTGTTGAAGCTGTGGTACCATGTGGGAATCTACAGTAGATGCAAATGGGTTGGGAGTAGCCAACTGTGCCAGATGCCACCGAGGGTCTGCATGGGATGAAGACAGAAGAGTGTGCGTCGGGTTTGACAACATGAAGTAATAGCATATCACGGATATTAATTAGAGCCATTTCGATGGGATAATTTCGACAGGAGCCAGAAAGGACTGGATTTAAGAGTAATGAGCGAATAAAAGGAGAGATTGTGGACTTTCACGACTCTTGAGAGAAACACTACTCTAAATGGAACAAATCAATAAGGTGGTAGTGGAAGAAATATTTAAAGTAAAGTATATATAGTTTTTATGATTGTTTGTAAGTTTGTTTTTAATGTGAATTACTAGAACATGTTTTTAGAGGATTATGAAGAGAGAGTGAAAGGGAGGGAGGGAGGCAGGGATGGGAAGGGAAAGAAAGAGAAAGAGATACAGAGAGGGAGAGAATGATGGTCTCACAGAAGAGAGATAAATGACGGGAGCAGAATTGTATATTGCTCCTTGTTGCTCTTAGTGAGGTGTGTTTTTCATTCTAGGTACTTTAGATAATACCTGAAGAATACTGTTCACTGGGATTTAAATAGCATTTAATTGAACAGCATCTCTGAGGACCTCTGTATCAGTTCGTTTTCACGCTGCTGATAAAGACATACTCAAGACTGGGTGATTTATAAAGAAAAGGAGGTTTGATGGACTCACAGTTCCACGTGGCTAGGGAGACGTCACAATCATGGTGGAAGCTGAAAGGCACATCTTACATGGCAGCAGGCAAGAGAGAGAATGAGAGCCAAGCAAAAGGGGAAACCCCTTATGAAATCATCAGATCTCATGAGACTTATTAACTACCATGAGAACAGTATGGAGAAAACTGCCCCCATGTTTCAGTTGGTTCCCACAGGGTCCCTCCCACAACATGTGGCTACTATAGGAACAAAAATTTAAGATAGGATTTGGGTGGGGACACACCCAAACCGTATCAACCTCCTAATATCTCCTGGAGGATGGGAGTATTATAGAAAAGGAAAATTATCTTTTTTCCCTAGTTACATCTTTTCCTGTATTTAGGCTTAACAGATTCAGTATTTGGTCATCTCCCCCTCCTGTGCTCAGTGTATTGCCTAAGTCAAGAAGCTCAGCATTCATTTTTGTGATTTACACAAACACACACACTAACAAACATACAAAAAAATGCATTTGGGTTAGCAACAGACTTTTCTGAAAAGCTGACACTGATACAAAATTGAAACAAGTTAAAATTGACAAGCTCTTTCAAAATGCTTCGTTACTTTTCTCCTCTGTTCTCATTTCTGCTCTTCGTCATTATAGGTGAAAGCAGTACTGCTAATTTCTTATTGTATCTATTTGATTAATTCTCTCCAGCCAATGCTCACAGGTACTCATTTTCCAATTCTAATTGATTTGCCATAATGTTTAGCTAAATAAAACATTGCCTTCCATAATCAAGTTATAAGAGTCTTTGTAAAGATAATCTTTTAGCCCTCCACAAAAATTATTATTCCCTTTTCTAGCCATAGCTGGCATATCTTCCCACCCTCATACAAAGTAATTAATGCCAAATATATTTGGTATTGGTAAACCACTACAATGTTTTCTGTAAGAGAAATTTTTGAAGACTGGCCAAAATCTTCAGGCTAGGTAAAAATGCAGGTGTGTGTTAACAGTTATTACTATAAATTGGAACACCTGTTAAGAAGTCTGTATTCCAGCTTTCTCTTCAATTCCAGCTGCAATTCAATGTCTTCACTTGCTCACTAAATAATGCCAGAAAACATTATATGAAAGGATAAGCCAACATTCCCATCTGTTTCCAAGCAGAGTTCTCAAAAACTGTAACTTCCTCCAATTTAACCTTTATGGAAGGACTTCCAGAATACTGAGTAAGTGGTGTTTGAGGATTTGATCGAGAAAGCATATGGTGGTTAATAATTCTGGGTATTATATTTTATTGTTTTCCTTTTCCCTTCTTATTGATATATCTCACAATTGAAAGGCAAATTTATACATACAATTACTGTATGTATTGTTTAGTACAAGCATGTTATTTAAGGACAACCTTATTTTTAGTTGTTTTACGTTTCATGAAAAAATTCTCATTTTGTTTTTCCTTCTTTGCTGTGAAATTCATTAGTGTTTGGGAGAGAGAAAGAAATTTCAACATAAGCCATTTATCATGTGCCTGTTCTCGATTCACATTTTGTTTGCAAGTAATTCATATATTTATAAAGGCATCTTAAAAGGTAATTAAAATCAAAATGACACATAATTTCATGAAGTATATAGTATGTTAAATCTGAAGTTTTCCCTAAAGAAAACTGAACATAAAGTTAATGAAAGAAATATTCTCGAATAAAGATGCTCTTGTTTGGCTGGACACGGTGGCTCACACCTGTAATCTCAGCACTTTGGGAGGCAGAGGTGGGCAGATCTCCTGAGGTCAGGAGTTTGAGGCCAGCCTGGCCAGCATGGTGAAACTCCATCTCTACTAAAAATATAAAAATTAGCCAGGCGTGGTGGCGGGCACCTGTCATCCCAGCTATTCAGAAAGCTGAGGCAGGAGAATCACTTGAACCTGGGAGGTGAAGGTTGCAGTGAGCCAAGATCATGCCATTGCACTCTAGCCTGGGCAACAGAGTGAGACTCCATTTCTAAAACAAACAAACAAACAAAAAAGATGGTCTTGTTAGCAGAAAATAAAAATACACAACTCTGTTATTTATGTAAATACAATTAAGTTTTTGTCTTTGTATCTGTTAATGTAGCACACACCAAAAAATAAGTCTAGGTTTTTTCTAAAATTTGGCATATTTGCGACGGTTGCCTTGACCTGTCAGCTTCATGGTCTAAAAGGAACTTGCATTAGGGTCTCTAGTTGACTTTACAACTTTTTCTTTCCCTTACAGACACAATAACACATCATTAAAAAGGTGTCGACAAGCTGACATTTGAAATGTGCATTTCTTTTAATTTTATCTAATTTTATAGTTATATTTCCAAGTACTTACTATTTCAAAGCAGTATTTTCACTGTGCCCGTTATGCCTTGATGATCAATATGCAGAATTATGTGAGCTAAACATTTAAAAATAGTAATTTTTTAAGATTCCAAAGAGAAAAGAAGTGGGGGCATTAAGAGTTAAAGGCTCAATTAAAGGCAAAGGAAATCGATGTCCAGTATAAGGACAATTTGGCAGTCAATAGGGAAAGTTAAGCATTCTCAAGATAACCAAGACTAACTGAAAAATGCCAAGAATGATTGAGCAACAAGAGAAATCATCAGTCATCTTACAGAGCCACTGAAAAACACAATTCAAGGTGTCCGATAGGGCCAGATACAGCACTTGAAGAAAATTGACACCTAACTACAGCATGAAGGATGTCAGGCCACTGATCATGCAAAGCATGCCATGGGTGTTAAGCTGTTATGGACAGAAAAGCAATAGAGTTTCAAATACAAGCTCAGACTCATATTTGCTGTGAAATTTAACATCACTTTAGTATCTGAAATTTGCCATTTTCACTTTTTCTTGAAGTAGAAATGTGGATCTAAATCAGAAGTCTTTTCTGTAAAGAGCCAGATAGTAAATACTTTAGGATTTGTAGAGCATACAATCTCTGCCTTCTCGGTTCTAGCTTTGTTGCATGAAAGCAACCAGACAATGCATAAAAGATTGAGCGTGGCTGTGTTACAATAAAATGGTATTAATAACACCCAAATTTGAATTGCATATATTTTTCACATTCAATGAGATATTATTCTTCTTCGCATTTTTTTTAACCTTTTAAAAATGTAAAAGCCATTTTCAGCTCATAGCCATACAACAACTGGTGGTGGGCTAGATTTGACCTGTAGACTACAGTTTTCTCAGGCCAGGAATAATGATACATATGGTGTTAATAAAAAGGTCATTTTGGGTTCAGCTATTGAGGGTATTGGTTAGCTTTTGCTATATCACAAACCACCATAGATCTTTAATGACTACTAATACCACCATTTATTGCTCATGATTTTGAGGATAATTTGTACTGGGCTCAGCTAGACCATTCTTCGGACCTTGGCCAAGCATGACTATTCTTGATTGGGTTTACGCTATGTCCATGACTTCATCTAGGAATAGTGATTTATGATTAACTTATGTAGGATAGCTGGGACTATGAGAGATTTTCTACACATGGCCTCTCATTTTTCAGAAGTTTCCCTGGGCTTGCTCACAGGACAGTCAAAGGGTTCCAGATGCATGAAATCAAAAACTTCAATACCTTAGGCCCAGGCTTAGAGTGTCACTTCTCTTGCAATCTGTTGGTCAAAAGCAAGTCACAAACCCACCCAATTCTAGAGGTGAAGAAGAGACTATTTCTTGAATGGAGAAATAGCAAAGAGTTGTGGCCATTTATACAACCTGTCACAGTGAGTTTCCAAAGGCATTTAAGTAGTTATCATTAGAGCAACATTTGAAGTTGAGGCACTTAAAATGATGCCGTAGGTTCTATCACAAAAGATTTTCATTGAGATGTATTAAAAGAATATTCAAGTGTATCCTCTGTGTTAGTTCTACTGTAACAGAATGCCTGAGACAGGGTAATTTATTGTGAACAGAAATGTGTTTCTTACAGCTCTGGAGGCTGGAAAGTTCAATATCAGGTTCAGACATCTGGTGAGGGACTTGCATCATCTCATGGTGGAAAGGCAAAGAGAAGGTAAGAGAGAGTGGGAGAGGGACAAAAGAGGGCCAAACTCATCCCTTTATGAGGAACCCATTCCTGAGATAACAAACACACTCCCGCTATAACAGTATTCATCCATTCAGGAGGGTAGAACCCGAATCACTTCTTAAAGGTCTAACTTTCTTAATATTGTTACAATGGCAATTAGATTTCAACATGAGTTTTGGGGGAATGCATTCAAATCCTAGTATACTTCAAAACCCAGTACCATGGAGTCCTTGCAATGATCCATTTGCTTCTTTTTAGATGGCTTTCTTAAGATATAATTGATATACCATGAACTGCACATATTTAATATGTATAGTTTGATGAGGTTCAACATATGCAAACACCCATGGTAACATCACCACAATCAAAATAATTGGTAATATCTATATCCGACACATCCCAAAGTTTCCTTGTGTCCCTTTGATTTACCGATCGATTTATTTATATTTTGGTAAGAATACTTAATGTGAGATTTACCCTCTCAACAATTTTGAAGTACACAATACCATATTTTTAACTATGGGCACTACACTGTACAGCACATCTCTAGAATTTATTCTTGCAGCATAACCGAGATTTCATTCCCATTGAATAGCCTCCCAGTTACCTCACCTCCTCAGCCCTTGACAACCACTATTGTGTTCTTTGCTTCTATGAATTTGATCATTATTTATATCTCATATAAGTGGATTAAGCAGTGTTTGTTTTTCTGTGACTGGCTTATTTCACTCAGCATAATGTTCTCCAGTTTTATCGATGTCACAAATAGCAGGATGTTCTTCTTTTTAAGGCTGAATAATGTTCCATTGTATGTATATACCACACTTTCTTTATTCATATATCTGCTAATAGCTAATTTCTAGTTACACAGGGAATGTCTCCAACTTAACAACAACAACAACAAAAAATAATCCAATTAAAAAGTGGACAAAGGATTGACAGACATTTTTCCAAAGAAAACATACAAATGATCTATAGATAATCAGAGATGCTAAACATCATCAATTACGAGAGAAATGAAAATCAAAAATATTTTGACATATCACCTTCCACCTATTAGGATGACTATTATTTTAAAAATAACAAATGGTGAGGATATAGAGAAACTGGAACCCTTGTACACTGTTGGGGGGATTGCAAAATGGTATTGCAGCTGTGGAAAAGAGTGTGGAGGTCCTTAATAAATTAAAAATAGAACTCCCATAGGATCCAGCAATCCCTCTTCTGGGTATATGTCTAAAGAATTAAAATCGGGATCTCAAAGGAATATCTGCACTCCCTTGTTGATTGCAACATTACTCAAATAGCCTAGATATTGGAAATAATTGAGGTGTTCATCAACAGATGAGAGGATAAAGAAAATATAATTCATATGATTTGGCTGGCTGTGTCCCCACGCAAATATCATCTTGAACTGTAGCTCCCATAATTCCCACATATTGTCAGAGGGACCTGGTGGGAGGTAATTGAATCATGGGAGCAGGTCTTGGGTGTATCTTTATCAGTTGTGTAAAAACGAGCTAATACGTACACTATATAGGGATATACAATGAGACATTATTCAGCCATTTTCTTTGGTACATCTTTAATTCTGAGCTTCAGTTTTGCTATGACCTTTGCTATATTATAAGCTCAGTTCTTCAAGTTAACAAGTGCTGATTTGTAATTGATCTGCTTTTCTTATGGGAAATTCTGTATTAAATGCTTCAAAATACTGGCAGATATTTTAAATTATCCTAGACAGTAGTATGACAAAAGTTTATACAAAGAGATTTATTAAAAAAGAAAAATTACAATTGCTCTATTTAAATTATAAGAATCATAGAAAATCATAAAATACCAACCTTTATTTATTTTTAAATTTTTATTAAAATGTTAATTGAATACTTGTTAAATTTTCCCCCAACCCTAATGATGTATTTATAGCTAACATTTTTCATTTTGTCTATTTTAAAAAACATTAATATATAGTCCTTCACCATTCAAAAGAATTTTTCCTTCATATTCATGCACTTTAGAAAGTTTTTTCTTTCTTGTATTATGGAATTTGCATATAAATTCGCCAATATTTGGAGTCAAATAGCATATAGAAAATTAGCTCTTTCTACTAAGCGAAGGATTTTTAAAATATTCTTTCTCGGGCCATGATGTAAGGCCACCTGTTGCTGGTTGCGGTATATAGTGTAGTCATTTGCATGTCTGCTAAAATTTCCTCACTAAAACCATCAGAGGAAATGTAGTTTGTTATCAGTAACTAATAAATACTTGAAAAGCTATGAGTTTCCCATGAGAAGTCATCAACAAGAAAGCTATAAAATCATTTTTAAACTATAAATTACACTCGGAGGGTCAAATTATCAAACTATATCACATCAAGCATTTATGAATTATGTTTTAATTATGTATGGGGTTCAACTCTCCAGGAAAAAAAAATTTATTCTTGGAATGACATTGTTAAGGTTTCTTTTATTTTATTGCCGATATTGAAATTTTTGAAACGTTGCAGATTTATTTACACATATAATTACTAAACAGTATTCTTGTAGTCTACTCTGGTGCAGCATACAAGTCCCTCAAAGTAAGCAGTATTTATTTTACCCACAAATCTGCAATTTGGGCAGGGCTTGGCAGTGACAGATTATCTGCTCAATTTGGCATCAACCGGGGTGGTTTATAGTCTGAGTTTAGAATCAAAATCAACTAGTTGTTGATGAGGACTGTTGACTATGACCTTGGCTGGGGCTGTTACCCAGATGCCTAATAGACTCCCAAAGAAATCCACATCCTATTCCCCAAGACCTATCACTATGTTAGGTTACACGACAAAGGGGAATTAAGGTTACGTATGCAAATACAGTTTATCATCAGCTGAACTTGAGACAGGGAGATTATCCTGAATTATTCAAATTTGTTAAAACTATGAGTCCTTAAAAGTGGAAGAATAATGTTCCCTTTTCACTGCATCCCTGCCAACATCTTCTATTTTTTTATTTTTTGATTACAGCCATTCTTGCAGGAATAAGGTGGTATCACATTGTGGTTTTGATTTGCTTTTCCCTGATCATTAGTGATATTGAGCATTTTTTCATGTGTGTGTTGGCCATTTGATAATCTTCTTTTGAGAATTATCTATTCATGTCCTTAGCTCAGTTTTAATAGGATTGTTTTGTTTTTTTCTTCCTAATTTGTTTGAGTTATTTGTAGATTCTGGATATTAGTCCTTTGTAGGATGTATAGATTGTGATTTTCTCCCACTCTGTGGATGTCTGTTTCCTCTGATGATTGTTTCTTTTGCTGTGCAGAAGCTTTTAGTTTAATTAAGTCCCACCTATTATCATTGTTTTGCTGCATTTGCTTTTAGGTTTTGGTCATGAAGTCTCCACCTATGCCAATGTTTAGAAGGGTTTTCACATGTTATCTTCTAGAATTTTCATGGTTTCAGGTCTTAGGTTTAAATCCTTGATCCATCTTGAGCTGATTTTGTATAAGGTGGGAGATCCAGTTTCATTCTTCTACATGTGTCTTGCCAGCACTATTTATTGAATAGGGTGTTCTTTCCTCACTTTATGCTTTTGTTTGCTTTTGAAGATCAGTTGGTTGTAATTATTTGTCTTTATTTCTGGGTTCTCTATTCTGTTCCACTGGTCTGTGTGTCTGTTTTAATACCAGTACCATGCTGTTTGGGTGACTATGGCTTTATAGTATAGTTTGAAGTAAAGTAATGTGATGCCTCCAGATTTGTTCTTTTGCTTTGTCTTGCTTTGGCTATGTGAGTTCTTTTTTGGTTCCATATGAATTTTAGGATTGTCTTTTCTAGTTCTGTGAAGAATGATGGTGGTATTTTGATGGGAATTGTATTGAATTTGTAGATTGCTTTTGACAGTATGGTTATTTTCACAATATTGATTCTACCCAACCATGAGGATGGAATGTGTTTCCATTTGTTTGTATCATCTATGATTTCTCTCAGCAGTGTTTTGCAGTTTAACACTGTGGAAAACAGTGTGGAGATTCCTTAAAGAATGGAAAGTAGAACTACCATTTGATCTAGCAATTTCACTACTGGGTATCTACCCAGAGGAAAAGAAGTCATTATACAAAACAGATAATGCCTATGCATGCTTACAGCACCAAAACTCTCAACTGCAAAATATTGAACCAGCGCAAATGCCCATCAATCAATGAGTGGATAAAGAAAATGTGGTATATATATACCCTGGAATACTATTCAGCCACAAAAGAAATGAAATAATGGTATTCTCAGCAACCTGAAAGGAATTGGAGACCATTATTCTAAGTAAAGTAATTCATGAATGGAAAACCAAACATAGTATGTTCTCACTGATAGAACATCTCACAACTAAGCTGTGAGGATGCAAAGGNCTTGGCAGTGACAGATTATCTGCTCAATTTGGCATCAACCGGGGTGGTTTATAGTCTGAGTTTAGAATCAAAATCAACTAGTTGTTGATGAGGACTGTTGACTATGACCTTGGCTGGGGCTGTTACCCAGATGCCTAATAGACTCCCAAAGAAATCCACATCCTATTCCCCAAGACCTATCACTATGTTAGGTTACACGACAAAGGGGAATTAAGGTTACGTATGCAAATACAGTTTATCATCAGCTGAACTTGAGACAGGGAGATTATCCTGAATTATTCAAATTTGTTAAAACTATGAGTCCTTAAAAGTGGAAGAATAATGTTCCCTTTTCACTGCATCCCTGCCAACATCTTCTATTTTTTTATTTTTTGATTACAGCCATTCTTGCAGGAATAAGGTGGTATCACATTGTGGTTTTGATTTGCTTTTCCCTGATCATTAGTGATATTGAGCATTTTTTCATGTGTGTGTTGGCCATTTGATAATCTTCTTTTGAGAATTATCTATTCATGTCCTTAGCTCAGTTTTTAATAGGATTGTTTTGTTTTTTTCTTCCTAATTTGTTTGAGTTATTTGTAGATTCTGGATATTAGTCCTTTGTAGGATGTATAGATTGTGATTTTCTCCCACTCTGTGGATGTCTGTTTCCTCTGATAATTGTTTCTTTTGCTGTGCAGAAGCTTTTTAGTTTAATTAAGTCCCACCTATTATCATTGTTTTTGCTGCATTTGCTTTTAGGTTTTTGGTCATGAAGTCTCCACCTATGCCAATGTTTAGAAGGGTTTTTCACATGTTATCTTCTAGAATTTTCATGGTTTCAGGTCTTAGGTTTAAATCCTTGATCCATCTTGAGCTGATTTTTGTATAAGGTGGGAGATCCAGTTTCATTCTTCTACATGTGTCTTGCCAGCACTATTTATTGAATAGGGTGTTCTTTCCTCACTTTATGCTTTTGTTTGCTTTTTGAAGATCAGTTGGTTGTAATTATTTGTCTTTATTTCTGGGTTCTCTATTCTGTTCCACTGGTCTGTGTGTCTGTTTTAATACCAGTACCATGCTGTTTGGGTGACTATGGCTTTATAGTATAGTTTGAAGTAAAGTAATGTGATGCCTCCAGATTTGTTCTTTTTGCTTTGTCTTGCTTTGGCTATGTGAGTTCTTTTTTGGTTCCATATGAATTTTAGGATTGTCTTTTCTAGTTCTGTGAAGAATGATGGTGGTATTTTGATGGGAATTGTATTGAATTTGTAGATTGCTTTTGACAGTATGGTTATTTTCACAATATTGATTCTACCCAACCATGAGGATGGAATGTGTTTCCATTTGTTTGTATCATCTATGATTTCTCTCAGCAGTGTTTTGCAGTTTAACACTGTGGAAAACAGTGTGGAGATTCCTTAAAGAATGAAAAGTAGAACTACCATTTGATCTAGCAATTTCACTACTGGGTATCTACCCAGAGGAAAAGAAGTCATTATACAAAACAGATAATGCCTATGCGTGCTTACAGCACCAAAACTCTCAACTGCAAAAATATTGAACCAGCGCAAATGCCCATCAATCAATGAGTGGATAAAGAAAATGTGGTATATATATACCCTGGAATACTATTCAGCCACAAAAAGAAATGAAATAATGGTATTCTCAGCAACCTGAAAGGAATTGGAGACCATTATTCTAAGTAAAGTAATTCATGAATGGAAAACCAAACATAGTATGTTCTCACTGATAGAACATCTCACAACTAAGCTGTGAGGATGCAAAGGCATAAGAATGATACAACAGATTTTGAGGACTTGGGGGAAAGGGTCACGGGGTGAGGGATAAAAGACTACAAATTGGATACAGTGTGTACTGGTTGAGTGATAGATACACCAAAACTTCACAAATTACCGCTAAAGAACTTACTCATGTAACCAAAGACTACCTGTTCCCCCAAAAACCTATAGAAATAAGTATGAATGAAAAGAAAATTTTAAAAATGGAAGAGTAAAAGATGAGATTTAGAGTCATACAGTGTGAAAAGGACTTGATCCACTATTAATGGCTTTGAAAATGGAGGAAACAGACCAAGAAACAAGGAATGTGGGAACCTCCAGAAGTGGGAAAATCAAGGAAACAGATTAAGGACATAGCCCTGCTGACACCTTGATTTTAGCACAGTGAATTGTGTTTCAGACTTCTGACCTGCACAGCTGTGAGATAATACATATGTGCTGTCTTAATTCCCTAAGTGTGTGGTAATTTGTCACAGCAGCAGTGAAAAACAATACAGTTACACACGCCCTTTCCATGTGACCTATGTGTCCCCGCAACATGGTGGATGAGCTCCAAAGGCAGTATTTCTGAGATAGGAATAAGTGGAGGTTGAACTACTTTTTATGCCCTAGCTTCCAAAAGCATGCAGTGTCACTTCTGTTAATACCCATTAAGGCAGCCATAATGTCCCACTGTCTTTGTCCATTTGGGCTGCTATTTAAAAAATACTTTAGGCAGGATAATTTATAAACAATAGAAATGTACTGCTCACAGTTTTGGAGGCTGACAAGTCTACAATCAAAGTGCCAGCAAATTCAGTGTGCAATGAGGGCCTGCCTTCTGATTCATAGGAGGCACCTTCTCACCGCATCCTCACATGGGGTAAGAGGTGAGCGATTTTTTTACAGGCCTTTTTTTTATAAGGGCCATTAATCTCATTCATGAACGCTCTATCCCTGTGACTAATCACCTCCCAAAGGCCCCACCTCTTAATCTACTGCACTGGGGATTAGGTCTCAACATTTGAATTTTGGGAGAACATCCATATTCAAACCATGGCATACCTTTGTACTATGTTGTGCTTAATATACTCGTTTAAAATACAAAAGGTTGCTTTTAAGTAAATTAAAGTACGTATAGTATTTAAAGACAGGAAAAATTGTGAAAGTGTTGAATGAAAA
Source organism: Rhinopithecus bieti (assembly GCF_001698545.2). Taxonomy (NCBI): domain Eukaryota; kingdom Metazoa; phylum Chordata; class Mammalia; order Primates; family Cercopithecidae; genus Rhinopithecus; species Rhinopithecus bieti. The sequence continues at coordinate 693,689 of NW_016807504.1, read as the reverse complement.
CCCGAAGTCTGTGAAACATTTTTTTTTTTTTTGAGGCAAAGTCTCCCTCTGTCACCAGGCTGTGTCGCACAGTCGTATAATCACAGCTCACTGCAGCCTCAACTTCCAAGGCTCATGCTATCCTTTCGCCTCAGCCTCCCTAGTAGCTGGGACTATGGGCACATGCCACCATGTCTGGCTATTTATTTTTTTTAATTTCTTTCTGTAGAGACAGGGATCTTCCTGAGGCAGGATAGGTAATCAAGGAAGTAACCATGTCCTCAGGATGCAATGATCCTGGTGACCATATAGTCAACACCATAAGCCCCAGTATTTGCATTGTAGTCCAGCTCATTCGAGCAAAACTATCCTCAGTAAGGAATTGTCCCGGTAGGGAGCATGTGCATTTTGATTTTACCTGTCTTTAGACTACTCTTTGCTCATTATAATAGTGAGAAACACAGCCCTGGGTGGAGATTTAAGATGCTAATTAGACATGTCATGTATGAACATGCATGTACAGCTAGTGTGTATGTGCACCCAGAGGAACACCCAGAACATTCTTACTAGTGACACCTCTTCCCACCCCCTTATGAATAATCATGTAAGCTCCCACCAAGGGAGTCTCCCTAGTGCCAGTCTCTGCTGTCTTATCCTTATAAGCAACCCACCCTGAAATCTCTCACTCAGGGTGTATTGACTATTCTGTACTTAACTTACAAAATATTCTTTCTCCTTTGCAATAAATTATTCTACATTGCGTCTGCTTTGCTGTGTGTCTTTTGTTTAAATTCTTTGCAAATAAGAAGACAAGGACGGAGGTTTCACAATGGCTGTCAACAGTTCTGGCATGTGACTCAGAGATTTGTCTGCTTCATTGAATTCAGTTTCCCTTCGTGTGCGGTAAGTACTATGGCAGTCCCAGCCTACCTGGTTGACTGTCACTGCTTTCCCAGCTCTATTTTATTAGAGTTTGTGAAGGGACCCCTTAAATCACTCAGATTCTTTGAGCAAGAAATTGTGATTGCTTTCCATTTGGCTGCTGCATTTGCAATGTCAGTAATTACCTTCTTTGGATGGCATGCCCTGGTTATTCAACGTTTGGACTCTTTTGCTGTTTCTGTCTCACCTTTTGTTTTGCTGTCCCTCCTGGGACTGCACCTGACTAGTACGTATGGGCCATTGTAAGTTGTTTGTTTATCATGTAATCTCTTCAAAGATTTTTGTTTACCTTGAGGGATACATTGAACCTCCTTGTGCCAACAGTGCCCCTTCCCTCCAGGCTCTAGGTATTCTGACTCCTTCCGGAGATTTTCCAAGAGATCATCCATGTTGAGCACAGGATGAACGGCTACACAAATGCATAGTCATGGGGGCCACACTCAGGCATTCCAAGCATTAGAAATGGGCATCAAAAATGGCAAACTGGCGAGGTAAGGAAAGGTTTGTTGGAGAAACATCTGGGAACCCCAGCAAGCAGCTGGGCCACTTTGGTCAGGCCCGGAGACATCCAGCCCCAGTGAGACCCAGGCAGTGCATGGCAAATGCCCATGACCTCCTAGGGCCTTGATTTCATGAGGATTCAAGGGGACGCCCTGGACCCCATCATGGTATAGCTTGGCTCGTGGGGACACCCATGACTTCCTGGACTTTGGTCTATGTTTCTGTCATTGGATTCTCTCAACACCTGGGGAGCCACCTCGTTTACTCTCACTGAAACCTCTGTAGGGTATACACAAAAAACTAGAATATTCTTAGACTGTTTACATTAAGACATAATAAAAAATGGCCAAAGAATAAAACTCTTGTTTCCATCCTCATCGCTTTAAGGCTTAGGGTTTTCTTTTCCATCCCTGAGTCTCTCCCTTTCCTCATTCTTCCGCTTACTTCTACCCTCCAAACAACATCCCTCAGCCACTGTGACTTTGCTTCCTTCAGCTGACTTCTCAGTTCATCCTGACAGGTGACAAGTGGAGGTGGGTGGAATCCAAAGTGCACACACAGAGTAGATCTAGGTCACTGTGACTCTCCCTGACCGGAGGCTTAAACCCAGGCCATGCAGTATCTGGAGACCTTCATTTTTCCCTACAAGTAACAACCACCCTACTATGTTTCCACTTCTTTGCATTTCACCTACAAGTAACAACCATCCTGTTGTTTAAGCTTTGTTTGCACTTCTCCGCATGTGAATGCCGTCCTTCCATGAACATTTATCTTGCTTTTTGGACCATCTGCATTCATAGACTTCTGTCCGCTCTCTTTCTATCTCTGACCCCTAAATCTGATCATAATTGTCCTAAATATTCTTTCTGCTGTGTGTGTCAGGGTCCCTCTGCCTTCAGCTGGGTTCCGGGAGTTTTGTCTTTGCGTGGAAAAAACCTTCAATTGCTGGGTCAAACACATTTTCTGCCAAATTCCTTTTATAAGACCTAAAAAGCCTAATGAATATAGCCACTTCCACCCTCTAAGGTGTTATTTTAAGGCCAAAATTAAAATGTTAATGACACATATATAAGGCTGGCCATTACTAACCTGAAAAGAAAAGATAAAAAATAAGCTCCGCAATTAGCTCTATTCAACACAGCGTGGTCCCAAACACTGCTGTTGTACAGTCAGCAATGCTCCTGGAGGACCCAGGGGAAACTTACCTTATTCTTCCCTTCAGCCAAACAGCTCTATAATAAGACAAGTTCTTTAAAGCGCAATCCTAAATATATTATGCCCATATTACTCAAAAGAGTTTGGGAAGCATAACATAATTACTGACTCTATATTAAGAAATGTGCCTTCTAACAACTTTCCTTCCTTAAAATCTAGTCCAGGGCTACTCTTCAAACCTCTCAAGCTTCTTCTCCTTCTAGTGGTCCTTCCTTACTTGACACACAGTCCTCTGCACTCCTTTTATATAAATTTGTTCACCAAACACTCCCGGAATATTCCAGTCCCACTGGACCTACTTGGAGTAGGGTAACCTATTGCCCACCTGAAAACAAAATAAAACAAAGAAACCAAAAACTGCTTTATTCCTTTTAGGAAGGTAATAGAGAAACAGACCAAATCTTCTTAGAGATCTACTTCATTACTCAGTCTGCCCCAGAAATTAGGGAAAAGTCACAAAAACCTAGACATGTGTCCTCAAACCCAAAATAAATGAACTACTAAATATAGCTTTTGGGGTCTTCAGTAACAAAGACAGAATGAAAAAGGCACATGAAGATCAAAGGGAGGAAAAGAGAGACAAGCCAGGCCCAACTGGCCCTCGCTATGGGAAAACTCCCACCTCCAGGTCATCCTGGGTGGAACCCAAAGGGCTATGGGCACATTTATAAAAGGCCTGGACACTGGAGCCAAATAAGTAACAAGAGCCTTCAGGCTTGCAAACCCTATGGAGCCTATCATTGATGTGGCAAAGAAGGGCAATGGCAGAAGGACCCACCCCATCTCCAAAGGGAGGACGGGACTCCTAATCCCTTACTGTCCCTAGCCAAAGACTAAAGAGGCCCAAGGTGAGCAACGGCTGCCACGTGGCAATCAGTCCCAATCACAGCAACAAAGCCTTGAGTGACCCTGGATATGACAGATAAAAACATCAATTTCCTTTTAAACATAGGGGCTGGCTTGTCATTCCTCACTTGCTGCCCTGGACCACCGTCTGCCAAACACTACGCTGTCATCAGTGTTAATAGCAAACCCCAAACTAGTAACATCCCTCTACCCCACAGCTGACCAACTTCAACTGCAGTAAAACACAGGGGTGTGGGGCCTTGGATGCGCTTTTCAAAATTAAAAAAAAAAAAACTTATTCATTTTAAGTCACACAGAAACCCACAATACAGACTCCAAGTCAGTCCTAAAAAGCACTGGAAGTTCTAAAGCTCTTGTCTAAGAAACAGCAAAGACCCTAAATATCAAACAATTAATATTGCCTCAGCATAAGCTTTTATTCAAGGAAACAATTTGCAGTGAGACTGCCTTAAAACTTAAGTAAAGTTTTGATTTTTCTCTTATTCACTCTCTGCACTTTAGGCACTCTTAACTACCTTTTTAAAATTAATTCAGCCCTGCTGGCTTTACACAACTACGAGCAGTTGAAAATATACCAAATCTGCGCCTCAAGAAGACTGAGCCAACACTCCTATACACCCTCCTGGAACAAACCTATTGGCCCACAATATGAAACTATCTGGCTAAACCAACAATACAAAGAGACTTCTTGGATCTGACTATGGCAAGTTCAAACTCCGACTTTTAATTACTAATAATAGCTCCACTTTGCCAAAGGGAAAATTGCTTTCTTACCTTACCTTTTACCAGGAGCAATTCCCCTTCTGCCTTTACAACAGTCATGCCGGTTCCACTACTTTCACAGAAAAACTGCAAGAGAGAGTCACTGTAACCCAGCCTTTGTCAGTGAGTCATCTATACCCCTTCTAATGGGACCCTAAAAGGGGAACCTTATTTTAACAACTTGCTGACACCACCCAACTCTACCGTCCTTTAATCAGCCCAGTGACCACCAGATTTTCATTATGTTTACAACCTTAATGCAAAACACTTTTGCAGCAAAAATTTTGCCATCACATGGCATTTTGGAAGGTTTGTCGATCTTTGCCGTCTACAATTCCCTCTGCCATGGAAGGAACAATGCTCCCTTGCTTACATTTCCCTTATTTAACTTTCACATGGGCTAACGCATCTCTCTTCCCCATGTACCAACATCACACGATCCACCTCTAAGTAGGACCCCTTGTTTTCTTGGGTTCAGTGACACCCTCTGTATTGGGATTAGCAGTCAGTTATGGGAAGCAGAGCCTTGGGAACCCAGTATAAAATGTCTCACAAAACAAGAGTGGCCCTTCGACATATAGCAGAGGACTTCACTAGAGGTCCAACACCAGCTGGACTCTCTGGCCACTATAGTCCTGCAAGACCAAAGGGCCTTAGTTCTTCTCACAGCCAGAAAAGGAGAAACATGTTTGTGTCTTTTTAAAATTATTATTGAAATAAAATTGTTTTTGCATTTATCAGTCCAGTTTCTTCCAAGAAAATATTAAAAATATAATTACCCAGATACATTTATATAAAGATTTAATTTTATACTTCCTTGGATCTAACTAATTTATAAAGATAAAATTAAATCTTTTACAACTTCCATGGGAACTTGGAAGCAATGGCTATAGTCTGACTTGCTCCTTTTAATAGTGCCAATTATTACCATACTTTTAGCTTTAACTTTTGGTCCAGCTTTGTTTAAAATGCTAACTGATTTCTTGCTCTCTTGCTGACAGCAACAACAAGTCTACATGATAGTTTTGCAAGGCTTCCAACCTTTGGCTGCTAATAAGTTATCTCACATCTCACCCATTGATTCTACGAAAGGCATGGCTTACCCTTGTTAGACCAGGCAGGAAGAGACTCTAAGGCCCAGGCTAGGCAGGAAAAATGCCCCACTCAGCAGGAAGCAATTCAAGAAGAAAGGACCTAGTCCCTCAGCCTCTGACATGATTATGAGCCCTGAAGTCCCTTAGTGGGGAATTGAGGCAGGACAGGTGGTCAAGGAAGTGACCGTGTCCTCGGGTTGTGGCAACCGTGGTGACTGTACAGCAACACAATACGCCCCAGTATTTGCATTGTAGTCTAGCTCATTCGACCAAAGCTATCTCCAGTAGAGAATTTCCCCTGTAGGGAGCAGGCGCACTTTGGTTTTACCTGTCCTCATTACAACAGGAAAAAACATACCTGTGGGTGGAAATTTAAGATGCTAATGAGACATGCCATGTATGATCAAGCATGTACAGCTAGTACGCATTTGCACCCAGAGGACTACACAGAACATGCATACTAGTAACACTTCTTTCCATTCCCTTGTCAATAATCACGTAAGGCTCCCATAAAGGGAGTCTGCCTAGTGCCAGTCTCTGCTGTCTCATCCTTATGAGCAGCCCTCCCTGAATCCTCTCTCAAGGTGTCCTGTCTATTCTGCACCTAACTTTCAAAAGAGTCTTTTTCCATTGCAATACATTTTTCAATGCTGCATCTTCTTTGCTGAATGTCTCTTGTTTGAACTCTTGTAAACTAAGAAGACAGGAACCAAAGCTTCGCAACAGTAGTCAACATCCCTATGTTGCCCAGGTTGGTCTTGAACTCTTGGGCTCAATGGATCCTCCCACCTCAGCCTCCCAGAATGCTGGGATTACAGGCCTCAGCCAGCATGCCTAGGCAGAAACATTTTTAAAATATAGGTATCTTCAGGAGACTGTAGAAAAAGAGGCATAGTCAGCTGTTCTCATCTAAAAGTGGTCACACCGTCTTAGTCTTGTCCCTCTCCCACCAGCATACTAATCACTTATAAGGGATCATGGGACTCATTCCTGTTCGTCTTAAACACAGTTCTCCAACACCATGCTTCAATAAACCACAACTAACGTGCAATATTTGTTAACATCACAATCTATTTGCACCCTTACCATGAACTTGTTTTTCAGCACTGTAGCTGAGAAAAGATTTAAGATATGAAAATTGAGGGCACAGCAGGAGAGTGGAGGACACAGAATGGAGTCTGCAGGTTTCAGTCACAGGCAGCCAGAAGGCACAGTGAGGGTGTTGGGCTCCAAGTCAAAAGGCTGGAAAAGAGAGGCATCTCTGACCTGAATCTGACAATGGAGTTTTCCTGTTTCCATCCACCTTAAAGGCTTGCTGTTTTTCATAGGATGAAGTCCAAACTACTTAAACTGACATTACTTTCAAAGTTTGCGAGATCTGGCCATGGGCTACTTACCCATCCATTCAACTTCAGGAACCACCACTGTGCCTTTTCTCCCACATGCAATCTGTCTTCCCATCACTGGGCTGCTTGATTGCTCCATAATATTCTGTGTCCGCCTACGTTTCTGAGATTTAGGAAGACCCCTATCCAGATATCCTGCCCCTACCCCACCCTCACCTCACCCTGACTCATTCTATTCTCTGCCTATTAGTCTACTAATTATTTATGTGTAGGCTTACTTAGCCTACACATTAGTAAGCCCTCACGGCATGTATTTCCTCCCTGATTTTCCATGGTAATTTGCTCATTCCTCTGGTTTGAACACCTTCATGTTGTTTAATGGGTATCCATTTGTTGGTCCCTAGTTCAGGGAGCATAACTAGCTTTGGATCTTCAGAACCTAGTATTGCCTATAGGACTAAATATGTCTTTGAATCAAAATTATCAGTTTCATCCAAAGGAGATTCTATTTTGATAGTAGCAAATGCTTTATCAATGACCAGAAAATATTTGATTTCTAGTATAATAAGTGGATCCTTACCTCTCTTAGACAGGCTGTGCTTTGCTAGTGGAGTTGCAGAATAAAAATTAGCCTTTCCACTTGGGGTCCATTGTAAGAAATCGCAAGTGGGCATGTTAACTTTTACAAATAATGGAATCATGCATAGCAAAGATATCTGAAATACGACAGTGAATAGAGCAAATGATTTTCCATTTTAACATAGAACTATTATCTTAGAAAAACTGATTTCAGAAAGAAATGAGGTAGTCATTCAATGAGGTGAATTTGTAGATCTGGCAGATTGTAATACGTTTCCTGGTGCAGAAAGGCATCAAGTAACAATTCAGGAGGTTAACTTGGTTTGGTTTTGATTACGTTTGTTTGCTTGTTTTTTATTTATTTATTTTTACTGACTAAGAATGGTTGTTTAGAATTAGAAACTGTTTTGTTCTTTACACTTTTCTTCATTCTCAGTCTGAATCTGTAGCATCATGATGTCTTGTATATAATAGGTACCTAGTATTTGCTGGAGAGCTGGATACATAAACAAATGTTTACCTTAACTTAAATGAGGTCTTTCAAAAAATCATAATATAGTATTCTTTAGAACTTATCATCTATCCTGGAGCATAGTTCCAGATTACAGCTGTAGACTCAATGTATTAGTCTGTTCTCATGCTGCTAATAAAGACATACCAATGACTCGGTAATTTATTAAGCAAAGAGGTTTCATGGGCTCACAGTTCCACATGACTGGGGAGGCCTCATAATCATGGTGGAAGTCAAAGGAGGAGCAAAGTCACATCTTACATGGCAGGAGGCAAGAGGATGTGTTCAGGGGAACTCCCCTTTATAAAACCATCAGATCTCATGAGACTTATTGACTAACAGTACGGGAGAAACAACCCCCATGATTCAGTTATCTCCACCTAATCCCATCCTTGACACATGGGGATTATTCTAATTCAAGGTGAAATTTGGGTGGGGATACAGCTGAACCATATCACTCAACACACAATTTCTAACACTATTCCTTTTCACACACATACAGTCATTCGCTCCTCTCAGGTGTATTAAGTGCCTAATCACAAACCATTTTAGTCTAACTTTATTTATCATTTTTCAGGGATCACTCTTGGGTGGAATACCTACATATCATGATCCATTATCAATTAATTTTATGTTTTCAAGATTCGTTTCTTTCAACAAAATTGTGTTTAATTATCTTAAGATTATTTATAGTCTACAATATTGAAAATGCCTGTATCTTAGTTTGTTCAGACTGCTATAAGAAAACATCGTAACTGGGTGACTTATAAACAGCAGGCTTATTTCTCATAGTTCTGGAAACTGAGAAATTCAAGACCAAGACACCATTAGGTTCTGTGTCTGTTTAGGGCCTGCTTTCTGGATACTAGATGGTGTCTTCTAGCTGTTCTTTGCATAGGACTAGCTAGGTCTCTGTGTCTCTTTTATAAGGGCACTAATCTCATATATGAGGACTCCACCCTCATGATCTAATCATGTCCCAAAAGTCTTACCGTCTAACATACAGTCAGTTCTCTGTGTCAACATTGGGCAGCATTGGCTTGAGGCCCCTCCTCGCCCACCATACATAACAAATCTGCAGATGCATAAGTCTTTTATAGAAAGTGTTGGTAGTAGAGTTAGCTCTCCTGTATTTGCAGGTTTTTATCCATGTTTGGGTGCATCCAAGGATAAAAACCTGTGAATACAGGGGGCCAACTGTAACTCTGACCTTGAAGGTTGGGATTTCAACACATAAATTTTGGTGTGAACACAAACATTCAGACAGTAGCAGTCTGACTCTGAATTGAGAATTAGGCTTAATTCAGATGCATAAAAGATAAAAGGATCTGACAGAAATAGAAAGAAATAAATTAGAAAAAAACAAATGTGTGGCTCAAGAGAAATATGCTTAAATGTAAACAGTTGTCATTGAGTTGTGAAATTAGGTCATGTTTTACTTCTGCTTTATTTTTTTCTTCCTTCTAAATTTTTTAGAATGGACATGAATTAATTTTATAATTATAAAACATTGACATCTTAAAATTAATTTTAATTTATTCAGAGCAAACCTATCTTCAGATGAATTCAACATGATGATGGGAGTAAAATGAACACACTTTGCAAGCCCTTGGCACCCTTCATAGCAGAGCCTTCCCACCCAAGTGTGCTCCAAAATAATTTACCGTCTTGCCTGAGATCCAGATAATTTCCTACAACCTGTGTCACCACTGGGACATGATTCAGCCGTCGCATAGACCTTTGTAAAGTTCAGACTAAATTTTGTCTTAGATTTTACTAATCTCAGATTACCCTTACTAAAGACCATTTGGAAGAATTATTGTGTCTCATAATAATTCCCCTTCCTAAAATTAAGCAGATTGGACATAATCCATACTACAATCTGCACTGGCTATCCACTTGCTCCCATGTGCATTTCCAAAAGTGATACTCTAATTTATCTTGCCATATGCTATTAGAACTCTGCTTTACCCTTCTGGAAGTTGCTGCTGCAATTCTCGGAAAAAAGGAAGAGAGGAATTTCCAAAAGCGTTTATATCAAAAGATTCCTATTATCTCAAAACACATGAGGCATGGTTTCTTCCTTTCCTGATTACGATATATCCTCTGGGGAATCTTATGACCTTGTAATTTGGTTCAAGAATATGGGTAGAACCCATATTCCTGTCTAGATTTTCATAAATCTGGAGCAGTAGCTATTTTTTTTTAACTCAGCTCTTGAGGCTGAGTAGTGACTTTTGGAAATGATTAGACAGACCACCATACCAAAACAAAATCGGAAAATTTTGTTTTGGTAACTTGCTAAATAATTTTGAAACTCATTTTGTATGTAGCTGAATAATACAACCAAGGAACAAGTATCACTTATCTTTCCTGCCAGCCTTGTTCTCTGTAGAACATAAAAATACTGCAAAGTGTGAAAATATTACATGAGACACAAAATAAAAATAGAAAAGTTAAAACATACCTCTGAGACTTGATTTTAGCATTTATTAAGATACCTGGAAAATCTCCTTCTATGCAATAAAATTACTTAAAAAGAAGCATATCTCATTAGTCTCCTTTAGGAGATTCTTAACTTAAAAAAAAATTCATTCTGGACTCTTGTGATTTTTTTT
>NW_016807504.1:645778-682123 GCF_001698545.2 Rhinopithecus bieti | reverse complement strand
AGCAAACCTATCTTCAGATGAATTCAACATGATGATGGGAGTAAAATGAACACACTTTGCAAGCCCTTGGCACCCTTCATAGCAGAGCCTTCCCACCCAAGTGTGCTCCAAAATAATTTACCGTCTTGCCTGAGATCCAGATAATTTCCTACAACCTGTGTCACCACTGGGACATGATTCAGCCGTCGCATAGACCTTTGTAAAGTTCAGACTAAATTTTTGTCTTAGATTTTACTAATCTCAGATTACCCTTACTAAAGACCATTTGGAAGAATTATTGTGTCTCATAATAATTCCCCTTCCTAAAATTAAGCAGATTGGACATAATCCATACTACAATCTGCACTGGCTATCCACTTGCTCCCATGTGCATTTCCAAAAGTGATACTCTAATTTATCTTGCCATATGCTATTAGAACTCTGCTTTACCCTTCTGGAAGTTGCTGCTGCAATTCTCGGAAAAAAGGAAGAGAGGAATTTCCAAAAAGCGTTTATATCAAAAGATTCCTATTATCTCAAAACACATGAGGCATGGTTTCTTCCTTTCCTGATTACGATATATCCTCTGGGGAATCTTATGACCTTGTAATTTGGTTCAAGAATATGGGTAGAACCCATATTCCTGTCTAGATTTTCATAAATCTGGAGCAGTAGCTATTTTTTTTTAACTCAGCTCTTGAGGCTGAGTAGTGACTTTTGGAAATGATTAGACAGACCACCATACCAAAACAAAATCGGAAAATTTTTGTTTTGGTAACTTGCTAAATAATTTTGAAACTCATTTTGTATGTAGCTGAATAATACAACCAAGGAACAAGTATCACTTATCTTTCCTGCCAGCCTTGTTCTCTGTAGAACATAAAAATACTGCAAAGTGTGAAAATATTACATGAGACACAAAATAAAAATAGAAAAGTTAAAACATACCTCTGAGACTTGATTTTAGCATTTATTAAGATACCTGGAAAATCTCCTTCTATGCAATAAAATTACTTAAAAGAAGCATATCTCATTAGTCTCCTTTAGGAGATTCTTAACTTAAAAAAAAATTCATTCTGGACTCTTGTGATTTTTTTTAACCTATACTAATCACTTCATTAAAGAGCTAAAACTTCACATCAAAGTTGATATTTGTTGGTAACTACTGTGCATTTGAGATTGTTAATTCAGATTTGATTTTATGAACTATTCAAGAAACTGTAGCATGCTCTCTTTCTTCTTTCCCTTATGATGGAATACATTAATAGATTTATTTCTCATGACCATAGATCAGAGAGAAGTGCTCTTATTTGTTTTGATTTTATCAACCGAACACATCTTGGAAGGTAAACACCAGGCAATGTTATCGTGAATTACCAGTCTGACTCAGATCAGGGGTTGGCAATCAGAGAGAGGCCTTGTGGACCAAATTCAGCCATGAACTTTATTTGTATGAACTGTAAACCAGTATTAGCTTGCATATTTTTAAGTGACTTAAAGAAAATCAAAATATTAATATTTTGTGACACAAGAAAATTATGTAATACTCAAATTTCACCGTCCATAAATGATGCATATTGGAACACACCCATTCACACTTGTTTATGTTATTAGCTATGACTGATTCTTCAATACAGTAAGAAAGCTGACTAGTTACAACAGAGACCTTGTGGCCCTGAAGCCTGAAATAGTTATTATCTCACCTGCTATGGACTGAATTGTGTCCCCCCTAAATTCATATATGGAACCCCTAACCCTCAATGTGACTGTATTTTAAGACAGAGCCTTTAAGGTGGTCATTGAGGCTAAATGAGGTCATAAGGGTGAGGTCCTAATCCAATAGGGCTGCTGTTCCTAAAGGAAGAGGAAGAGGCACCTGGAGTGCACCCTGCAGGGGAAAGGCCATCTGAGGATGTTGGGAGAAGGCAGGCATCTGAAAGCCAAAAAGAGAAGCCTCAGGAGAAACCAAGCCTGTAGGCACCTTGATCTTGGAATTCTAGCCTCTAGGATGGTGAGAAAATCAGTTTTCTTGTTTAAGTTACTGGGTTGTGGTATTTTGTTATGACAGCCAAGCTAACTAATACATGGTGATATCGTTGGGCTCTGTGTCCACATCCAAATCTCATCTCGAATTGTAATCCCCATGTGTGGAGGGAGGGGCCTGGTGAGAGGGGATTGGATCATGCCGCCATGATCCATGGGTTTCCCCCATGCTGTTCTCAGGATAGTGAGTGAGTTCTCACAAGAGCTCATGGTTTAAAAATGTGGCACTTCCCCCTCGGTCTCTCTCTTCTGCTACCATGTAGGATGTGCCTGGCTTCCCCTTCACTTCCTGCCATGATTGTATGCTTCCTGAGGCCTCCCCAGCCATGTGGAACTGTGAGTTAATTAAACCTCTGTTGTTTACAAATTACCAAGTCTCAGGTAGTTCTTTATAGCAGTATAAAAACAGACTTATACATATGGCCTTATACAAAAATGCATCCCAATCCCTGAACAAGATGAATGATACAAAACTTTTTCAATGACAAGCTAAATCTAAAGGCCTGAGGAACTCGCAGTCTTTACCTGGTATTATACAACCCAAAGCAGGAACTCTATCGAACCCAAGCAGAGAAAAAGAGATAAATACAAGGAAAGTGCCTTTCTTCTAGCACCTTATTATAGAAATAACATGTGGGAGAAAGAAGCTCCTACAATTAGGAAGTTACTTTGCATCTCAAGTCTGGGTTAAGCCTTTCATCTATTTTCCCAACGTTCTTGCCCTGCAAACGTGTGTGGGTCTCTCTCTCTGTGTGCCTGTTAACTAGAGATTTGTTTGTTAATTTTTTAGCTAAAATAACAGGCAGCCTGCTAAGTGGGAGATTTATATTGCTTTCTCAATTATTTTTCTGCTGCTCACCTAAAAAAATTGTTTGGTTTTGAATTATTTTAGTTCTTCTGCATTGGGTTTTCTTAAAGCTATGTTTGATTAAAAAACAAAAACAAAATTGAATTTCAGATGGTTTCATTTTGTTGTGTACCACATGTAATATTTCACTTTTTCTTCTTTCCTCAGGAAATATTTATCTGAGCCAGAAGTACTTAGAAGTGTAGCCCAGAGATGGCTGTTCACAAATCAAATCAAACCTCAGCAACTCCCTTTTCAGTTCTTGAGTGCTCTCAAGAAGGAGAAATCTCAGGATGTTTCAGGATGACAAAGAAATCAGAAACTCTGCCTGTGGCTAAGTCTGCTTTTTGTTCTTTTTGTTTTGTTTTGTTTTGTTTTGTTGTTTTTTTAAAGGAACCTCTAAATGAACTCCTCTATATTGTATATTGGTGACGGGATTATTCTTATAGAAAACAGGAAACAATCTATTGTGCATAGAATCACGCAGAGTATCAGGAGTTGGAAACAACCTTGGTTGTTCCTCATCACTTTTTAGATGAGGAACAATTTTAAATGCTTTGGTCTATGTCATTATCAGTCAGCCTGCCAAGGCTAGGTGACTCTGCAGTAAAAGCCAAACCCCAAATCTCAGTATTAACAAACCATAAAGTAATTTTTCTCTCATTCTATATGCTCAAGTGGGTAGGTAGATATGATGGTTAATACTGAGTGTTAACTTGATTGGATTGAAGGATGCAAAATATGGATCCTGGGTATGTCTGTGAGGGTGCTGTCAAAAGAGATGAACATTTGAGTCAGCGGGCTGGGGAAGGCAGACCCATCCTCAACCCGGTGGGCATCATCTAATCATCTGCCAGAGAATATAACGTAGGCAAAAAAACGTGAAACGGAGAGACAGTCCTAGCCTCCCAGCCTACATCTTTCTCCCGTGCTGGATGCTTCCTGCCCTCAAACATCAGAATCCAAGTTTTTCAGTTTTGAGACGCGGACTGGCTCTCCTTGCTCCTCAGCCTGCAGACAGCCTATTGTGGGACCTGGTAATCATGTAAGTTAATACATAATAACCCCCCTTTATATATATATATACATATATATATATATATACACACATACATATTATCGTATGTTGTATATATATATTATTCATAGGAGATATATATCCCTGTTATTTCTGGCCCTCTAAAAGAAACCCTGATTCAATACAGTAGAGGAGTGCTGTGTGCACAGCCATGGTGCTCTGGCACCAATATTCCCAGGGTATTAGGGCTAGGGCATGAGGCTGTATCTCAACACAAGCTTCCATGAGCACCCATAGCTGAGAAAACAGAAATACTATATCTGCACTAGCTATTTAAATGATCTCCTCCAAGAGTCAAATGTCACTTCTTCTCGATCAGTAGTCAATGCCATATTGCAAGACCGTACATGACAAATACAAAAGGAAACAAAACATGTTACCCTACTGTCCCAGAGGACCAACTAAGAACACTTGTGAAAAGCCTCCGCAGCTGCCACCTGACCCCAGGGTTTCTTGTTTTCACTTTTGTAACTAAACTTACAGCTACCAGATTATAACCTTCTCCCTGAGCAAAGGAAGACAGACACTCTGTTTCCAATAAGATACTTTACAAATTATTTTTCTAACCCTGATGTCGTATTTGCTGCCTGCACAGAAACAGCCAGATGAGGGATAAGTCAGTAGAGAAGGAGGATTCCCCTTCCACGTGTGTGTGTGTATGTGTATATATATATGTGTGTTGTGTGTGTCTTCCCACATGTGTGAGTATATTTATATGCGTGTATATATTATATAAAAATAATATATATATTAACTATATATACACACACACACACGCATATAAATTATACATATATACACACACACGCATATATATATATGCCCCCTTTCAAATGACAGTCCAACAATCTAGCTATAACGACCTACTAACCGCTTGAGTTTAGGAACATAAAGATTCCAAAGCAGATGGGTCAAAGCTATAGAGTAAACATATGATGATGATAACATGAGGTACTTTCTTAAGGGAATAGGAGGCACTTTGCTCCATATATATATTTATATATTTTATATAATCTTATTTTTATAATATTTATATTATACAATATTATAAATATATATTTATACTATTTTTATATATGTATATAGTGTGTGTGTGTGCATTATTCAGAAAGTGACAAACAAGAAACCCTGGAGTTTGTGGCAGGTGCTGAGATTCTTCACAAGTATTCTATCTGTCCCTCTGGGCACAGGAAGATGACATGTCCTTGTCATGATGACATGAGTAAAATACAACCCTTCATCTCTCTTTTATATAAAAAGAAGAGTTGTATTTTACTCATCTCTAAATAATGCACAGAAGAAAGCAGAGCATCCTACCTACTTTTGTTTCTTTCTTTGGGCATTCAGTCTTGATCATGAAAGAAATCTCCAAAAACTAAAGCTTTCAAAGACAGTCCACAATCTAGCTATACGACCTACTGCTTGAGGTTTTAGGAACACAAGGATTCCAAGCAGATGGGTCAAAGCTGTAGAATAGACAACATATGATGACAGTAACATGAAGGTACTTTCTTAAGGGAATAGGAGGCACTTGCTCACACCCCAGCTTCCTGGGTGGTGGGGAGGATGTAACTCTCATATGCATGATAGACCTGACAAAAGTACACACAAATAGCGACATCCTTTGCGAAATATCACGTAAGTTTTATTAGTATTCAGTTATGTAAAAATTCGAACTTTTTTTTTATCAAACTCAAAATAAAACAAACAAAAGTGGTGAGAGCTAAGTTAGCTACCAGTGCTCAAGGTCAAGAAAAATGTGTCCTCTTCCAAAATTATGATGTGCTTCATTATTACAAACGACAGCCCATGTAGAAATATTCCCTTCCCACACACCTGCGATTTCACCAAGCCTCTGCAGAGAAGAAGACAGTTTAACTAATTTGCCTAAAACTGCAGAGCAATTAAGTGGCCCAGTCAAGGTTAGGACTCTAGTGTGCTGATTGCTAGTTCAAGGTTCTTTTACTCCACGTGCTTTGCTTTCAGCAATTAACTGGGTGATTCCATCAGAGTGCTAATCTATGCCATTTTTGAAAGTTTCCAAGAAATGATGTCCTACAACTATATTCATGGAATTACATGTCAGTGTAAAACACAGATGATTTAACCAATTCACAGGCAACATCACTGAAGGTTTCTGTGAATTATCATTGCTGTGCCAGGCCTTCTTCACTCCCTCTTAATATATGTATTCATTGTACATTCTAAGACTACCAGGTAATTTACTTATCTGGTTTCCCAAAATCTATTTGTGTAAGGTTATATTACTTTCCTGTGTCTGCGATAGCAAATTACTGCAAACTGGGTAATTCAAAACAACAGGAATTCACTCTCATAGTCTGGAGGCAAGATGTCCACCATGAAAGTATGGGCAGAGCCACACTCTCTCTCTAGGTTCTGAGAGAGAACATTCCTTGCCTCCTCCAGCTGCTAGTGGCTGCCTGGGCATTCCTGAGTGTTCCTGGGTTGGGAACACAGCATTTCAATCTCCGCCTCTGTTTTAATGTCACCTTCTCCTCTTCTGTCAGTCAAATCTCACCTCTGTATCTCTTATAAGGACACTTGTCATTGGATTTACGGCCCATTCCCATGATCCAGGAAGACCTTCTTCACCTCCAGATCCTTAACTGAATTGTATCAGCAAGGACCCTTACGCCAGATCAGGTAACATTCACAGGTCCAGGATTTAGAATGTGGACAAGTCTTTTAGGAGTCTCCCGTTCAATACCACGACAAGGTGTCTGTCTTAGCATCATTCTGTCTGTATTCAACTGTCTCTTTCAGAGTAGAAGAATAATCTCTTTCTCAGTATGATTACAAATTAATATTTTGAGGAGGGGGAAGAGGAAGAAGACCAAATTAAAATAGAATGAATCAAAATACAATTATTTGGTTCTGAGTCCTCAGCTACTTTTTAGTGTGAACTTGTGAAAATGACTGAAACAAAAAGAAATGGCTAATCCTGCAGTGCACGGACTTGGATTTCAAATAGAAATCCTATTTGATTGCTAAAACATAAACAAGCTTTGTCTAACCCTGGGGATAAGTTTGCTTAGAGAAGTCAATGTACAATTTCAAGATGATGCTTTCCATGGATAGTGAATATGTGAGAGGCTTATAAAATCTTTCTGTTTCTAAAGATGCATGTTCCTCTTACTTTCATGATACTATTCTTAGAATTGACACTAAAGTTGAACCCCTCTTTCCACAGAAATGTATAAGGGCTTGGAGTAACATTTTAAATACTGAATGGGCTGCCTAAGAATCATTTCATCTCAGTCAAATCTCAGTTTGTCATCATCTCTACAATGGATGGAATGTAACAATAAGAATATTAACAACAATACTAATGATGATCAAATCTACTTTTTAGATTATTTTAAAATCTAAATGAGATAATCTTTGGAGAATATATCTTACATTAACAAAAAAATGCTCACGAACTTTTTGTTATTATTATCATTATTGTCAATGTAACCTTGAGCCATATATACTAAAATGCTTTTTACCAAAAGGACTTTTGGCAAATCATGAAGGTAAAAGTCATTTGATCCCATACTAGAACCCCAACCTTCTAAGTCCCTATCTAGAAATCTTTTAGCTACACTTCATCACTATTCATATGCTTAAGTGTCTTGAAGCATGCATCTAGTATACTTAAATTATATCTTAATAATTATTTAGCCTTCACCAGGTGTGGTGGCTCACGCTTGTAATCCCAGCACTTTGGGAGGCCAAGGAGGGCAGATTACGAAGTCAGGAGTTCAAGACCAGTCTGGCCAACATGGTAAAACCCCGTCTCTGCCAAAAAATAAAAAAAAAAAAATTAGGTGGGCACATGGTAGCCCATGCCTGTAATCCCAACTACTCGGGAGGCTGAGGCAGGAGACTCACTTGAACCCAGGAGGCGGAGTTTGCAGTGAGCCGGGATCATGCCATTGTCTTCGACCCTGGGAAACAGAGTAAGACTCCATAATCAAAAAAAAAAAAAAATCATTAAGCCTCTAGTATGTATAATGCAACAATGAGACATCCAGATAATATCAGAAGGGTGTTTTCTACTACACATTTCCAGTCACTCCATACTAACTGCAGAGTTATTCAATAAAGACCCACTGTATGAACAGGTTTATTATATCTGAAAGCATTTAATTTAACAGGTCTTGAACAGGGAGAAGCCCTTTACGAAGAAACCATAAATCAGTAAAGTCAAATGCAATAAGCCAGTAATATGATGAAACTAAAAGAATAATTGTAAACACATTTAATAAGCAGATTAAACACAAGGAGGAAATTGTTAAAGAATTCTTAATGATTTCTGTTGATGGAATGCCTGAATAACATAGTAGACAATTAATCAAAGACAAGTGGATTAATGTTTGTGATTTGTGGCCTGGAGTTAGAGGCCTAGTAAGAAAGAAAGATGGACTGGCCCTGCAAAGTACAGAATGGCAGGAAAAAAATGTGCAGAATAAATATTGTTGTTTTCCTTAAAACAAAAAGGTTGGTGAGCTGTAGACAATCTCTAGGTCAGAATAACTGATTATTAGCCCCTAAACCAAGGATAATTATTTAAAAGTATCTGACTGCTAAAACAACTGAATACCAGGCAGGAAACACCTTACACAAGGTCAGCAGTCATGTTGCAACTTTTGGGACATTTATCCTCCATTGGGTGGAGGCTTGCATGGAGTGAAAACTCTGTCCAGATCCTGGAAAGGAATAGCCATGCTCTGCTTGAAGAATGTTCTTTATGACTTCATTTATTATTTTCTGAATTTCTATTCCTAAAATAATGCATTATATACGAAATACGTTGTGTGTCACTGCTCTTGTTCTGCCGCAATATAAGTATATAATTTTTGACACAAATAGTAAAATAATACATAATTTCCACCATTTTCTCAAAAATCAAAGAAAGTCTTTTCACATCTCAGAGCAGTTTCCCAGCTGAATAGGCAGGCTTTATCTTTTATCTTGTGTATATCTCTATCTTTAAAAAAACACAAATAAAAACTGGAAGAAAGTTAAACTTTACTTGAAGAATTATGGTAAAAAAAAATTTAGACAAAATGGCTTTTAAAATAACCATTTTAAAAATAAATGTTTCAGAATTAAATGACATAATAGAAAAGTTATGAGAACACCCTCCCTTATAATTTGTCACCTTGCAGTCCTCTCTTTGACTTTTTTCGTGTTTTTTTTTCTTTTTCAGATTGGTCCTTTAGCACACCTTCTCACTGTTGAGCTCCAATTCATTAAAAGAACAAATCTGGGCCACATTTCTGCTGCAGCCCCTTTCCTTAGATTGTAAATTCTAGGATCAGTCTTAGCTGAGGAGAGGAGGTGAATAAGTAGTGGGCAGTGGGAATCGCAAGAGGTGGCCTTGCCTCCCTTGACATTTTTTCCCATACATCTTTCTGAAAAAGAAGGTTCTGGATTTTCTTGTTTCCTTTTTATTTTTTAAGTTCATTTTACTCAAACTCCGATTACA
This sequence comes from Rhinopithecus bieti, assembly GCF_001698545.2. Classification (NCBI taxonomy): domain Eukaryota; kingdom Metazoa; phylum Chordata; class Mammalia; order Primates; family Cercopithecidae; genus Rhinopithecus; species Rhinopithecus bieti. The sequence continues at coordinate 672,682 of NW_016807504.1, read as the reverse complement.
TAGGGACCTAAAATGTGTTTCATATCTGGCTTATTGTTTCCTCCCAAATAGTAGGAAAGGAAACAACATTTTCAGACATCTCCCATCACCCACCCAGATGTTACAGTTTGAACGTGTCCCCCTGAAAGCTTGTGTTGGGAGTTTCATTCTGAATGCAAGAGTGTTGGGAGATGGCTCTAACGAGAGGCTCCACTCTCATCAGTGCGTTCAAGTTGTTATCATTGGAGTGGGTTCATTCTCAAGTGGACTATTTGGTTACATGCATTTCGTATATTTTATTATTATTGTTATTATTACTAAAGTTAGGGTTGTATTTTCTGATAGTTTTATTCTAAACTACCTAATTGCTATGCTCTTACATAAGAGCATTCCTTCAGGATTGTGTGTTGGTAGAGATGAACAAAGTAAAACATGAGGAAAATGGATAAACATTATATCAGAAAATGAAATATAGGTTTTCGCATAAAATTACATGAAACGTTTGAAACTAGTATTGTGCTAATGATAGGTTCCATAGTTCTAATAACAGGTATTTAATAAATGTTAGTTCTCTTTGCTGTCTTGAAATATGTCCCCTTAATGAACTAGAAACTGAATGATAAGCTGAAGGAAGCCTATTCCCCCGCGCTCCTACTTCATTCATTTATTTAATGAATTACCTGGGTGATTCCAGGCAGAATTTCCCAACGGGGACACACCATTTGCTGTGAATGGATTACAGGTGAGTGGAAATATTGATCATCTCAGCCCTTGAGGTATCTTTTAGTTAAGATACTGGTAGGAGTTGTAATGAGCTCCAACATTCTAACAGTGTAACACAGTAGTAGTTTATTTCTTGTTTATGAAAGGGTAAAAAGTTAATGCTTCTGGTCAGCAGGTGGCATTTCTTCATGGGATAATTTAGCCACCAAAGCCCTCCTAGGGGTCTGACTCTTACTTTTTCACCACCTTCATTCAATCATGCCACAGATTATTTCTGTTCATAATCCATTGTTAACCACAGTTTGATACAAAGAAAGCTGGAACATAGAGTCCACAGCCAAGCAGCCACTTCCCAGAAACAACAATCCTGTGGAAGGAAAAATGCATCTTTAAAGTTAACCAGCTTTGTTACAAGGGCTCGAGCCATTGGCTTGTAATTTCCAGCCATGAACAATTACATCCATTTACCTAACTGTGCCATTTAAATATTATGATTTTCTGTATGCGCCGTGATGTAAAGAAGCTTAAGAAGCATTGGAGGTGCCATTCACTGGTACCCATGGTCTTGGAATTTTTCTGCTTGGTTGTCTTCAATTCTGAATATCCTCCTAGTATCCAATAATTGTGGATTAGGCCTAATTTCATTTCTAAAACACCATTTTGTCCCATTTACCATTTAGTTTCGCATGTGTGGGGGAAAATAAATATTTCTTCCCATCTTAGGTTCATGGTAGAATGCAAGATTAACAAGAGAAAAGCATAGAAATTAATATAATTTTTGTGTGACTCTAGAGCCTTCATATGGAAATGAACATCCAAAGTTCTTAGGATACAAGACAAGACAAAAAGGAACATTATTGCCAACCCTGGGGGGAGGGGGGAAATACCTAAAACTAATAGGTACCCCAAATCAAATTTAATCAGAGCTACAATGGAAACAAATGTCTTTCTTCTGCTATGCTGCATTTGGAAAGGAAGGGAAAAAGAGGTTTTTACCTTCTCTTGACCAGGCACTAGAGATCCAGGAGATCTGACCTTGGTCAGAATTCTTACCTTGCACCAGCATTTTATAGGTACTCCAGGATCTCATCTGCAGGCTCTGGACCAAGTAGGGTATCTTAGTCACCCCTCATTTGGTGCCAGAAACTGTAGGAGAAAAGAAATATCCTTCCTTCCCATCTTCGGTTTATGGCTGAGGCCCCTATAACAAAAGACCATTTACTAGGAGAAGAGCATAAAAATGTATTTAATAAATGTGTTACATTACATGGGATTCTTTGGAGATGAAGACCCAAAGAAATAGATATGTCTGTGTATTTTTTATGCTAGATTTAATGAGCAAGTGGATAGTTGCAGAGAAGTGTAATTGGATAGAAAAGTGTAATCTAATGGTAATAAACTAGGGGTAATTTAGCAAGGCTTTTTTGTTCAGATGTTTCTCTCTATACCTGTTTCTCTCTGTACCTTATATCTCTGAAGAAGGATAAGGTTGTTCCTTTCCTCTGGGTATAGGAAGAGCACCTCTCAAATGAAGGCTTTGTGCCCAACTCCAGGGGAAGATCAAAGAATCCTTCCTAGATTTTTTTGGCCTGTTTCAGAGTAAGGGCAATAGGAAAGTAATGGTGAGTGTCATGCTTCTGCTGTTTTCCTAAATGCCAGGATGCCATATTTGGTGATAGCATATCCTGCACCCTATCACATTGTACCACTCGTTTCTTTTTCTCTTCATCTTGCCTTTGTGTAGTAGACATGTCATGCTTACTCACTGCCTTTTATCTTTAACTATGCTGGGACCCTGAGCTTATCCATCAAAGTTACTGCCATTCATTCGTGAGACATGCAGTGATAGTAATGCAGTTCTCCAGATACAAAATAGAGAAATTACATGTCTAAATTTATTCATCTTTAAATATATAGTTACATTATAAGAAGTAGATGACATGTAAATGCCTTCATAGAAGTATTGTCTATGAAGTAAAAATAAATTAATTAAAAATCTACTCTTCATCCCTTTTCTGTTTATCTTCCATTATATCACACTCATATTTCCATTATGCTCCACAGTAAAAATAAAATGTTTTATGTTATGTGCATTAGCTAAGTTAGCTCATTTTTATAACAGATAAGCCCATAATTTCTGTGGCTAAGAAGATTATTTTTTATCAAGGTGGCATTATTTTGCGGCTCGAGGTGAAACCCTCCATTAGCATTCATTGGTGACACTTATTTTCTTCATCCAATGTCTGTAGACTTTCATACGCTAATGCTACATTTGGTCTTAGCCTATCAAATCCCTGGAAGGTGGCTTAACCATTCAGTTAAGCACATAGTCCAGTGCTTTGTGTGCCTTGTTACAAGAGAGTAGTGTGCTTCATACGGTCACTAAGGACTCAGAACTCAGATACTGAGTCATCTTTAACACTTTGCTTTCAAGATCATCCTGAGCATTGCTATCCAACAGGCAAGAGAAGAAGGAGCACTTAGGGTCCCACATAGGATTTGGCAGGCCAGTCCTGGAAGGGCCTCATATCACCTCTGCTCTATTTCCACTGGGCCAAATTTAGTCCTTCAACCACATCTGGCTACAAAGAAGACTGAAAATGTGGCTTGACTAGGGAAATGAGTTTGGCTCACAGCCAGTGAGTGTGCCACACTGTGACAACTGGCCTTTCACTTAAAAAGAATCATTTTATCTTGCATATTATATTAAATCCAGGCTTCAGAGTCTTCATTCCAGCAAAAATTCTCACCTCAACCTTAACGAATTAACTTCTCATTATACCATGCAAAGACCTTTCTTTTCATCCAAACTAATTTACTTTCTGTTCACCAGTCCTATTACTATGCCTTTTCATAGGCCATTTTTAATTCATTGCATCTGAATATACTTCCTTCATCTTCTATCATCCACTAATTTTTTTGAAATATGACTTATTAACTCATCTTTTCTACAAAAATTTTCAGGATGAATCAAGCTGTACTCCTGACCATACTTACACGTGTAGCCCTTCAGTAATATGTCAATTTCCCCTCTCCTTTCTTCTCTCACTCATATTTCCAGGAGGCTTGGGAAGGGGAAGAGTTAGGGGTACAAATTCATGAACAAGTTCCATAATCTGTGTGGCTCAAGGTTAAACCTTCCATTAATGTTCATTTGATTGCATCTTACTTTCTTTATCCAATGCCTATGGACTTCTTCATAAGCTAATGCTATATCTGGTGCTAGCCTATCAGATTCCAGGGTGGTTATTGAATCTTTCTATAGACATGCCAATCATTTTACTCTTCCAATTCATATTATTTAGAATAGATTGGAGGAAACAGGAAAATCTGGAGGAAAAAAAGGCACAAGTAATAAATGAATGTTTCTCATTCTTTTGTTTGTCACCTCTTATTGAAACAAATGCCTATTTTAAGTTTTCTTATGTGGGTATTTGGACATAAAATGTTCTGGGAGAGAATGGACAGGTGCTGGGAAGGACCCAGCACACACCACAGCTGAGAGCAGCTGGCTTCTGTTCTGGGCATGACACCGGGTCTTAAACCATGCCAGTGCTAAACAAGTTTTTATCTTTCTTTTCCTTCTCCCATGAGGGATTCTCAATCCTGTTTCCCATGAGAATCCACAAGGAAGCATTTAAAATGCTGATCACCATGTCACCCTGCAGTCTCCAGCAGGTGACCTGACTGATAGTCCCACAGTTCCTAAGTGAACATCCCCACTTGGCTGTCCTCTGCAGTAGGAGATGTTCTCAAAACTCACTGGACTTTGTTTCTCCTCAAAGCTCCCTGGGGTAATGTCTGATCACCCTGGCCTGTCTCTAGCTCTTAAGAGTAGAAGGAATTCCAGCTGAAAGATAATTTTCGTAAGTCAGCCCTGAAACTTGTTTTATTTTCAGTGTTCTAAAAGTGACTCTAGAAAATGAAAAAGCAAATATTTCCTTTTAAACATCAGCTTCCTGAGACTTTTTTACCATCTCAAATTATCAAATTAATAATTTGTTTTATTAAGGAAATTTATTTTAAATACTTTAAAAATAGATATTTTCCTAATGGCGAAAGCAAGCATATTTTCTAGAAAATGACCATATTCTCACCTTTGCATGAATTAATTTACTGGTATTTATTGAGCACCTAACAAGTGACAAAGATTCTCTGCTTGAGCAAAAGTTAGTCAGGCTTTTGCATCTTCTCTTTGGTCCATTTGTTTATTTCCTTGTAAAATCCAGTTTTAGCGAAGAACCCTATTAAGCCAGTTTAGCAAAAAAAACCCTCGTTCTCAATATCTGATCACCAACCATAATAGATTCGGTTCCTCCTCCTTACCCAGGTGATGTCTGCTCACCCTGACCTGTTTTCAGCTAGAATACGGTCAGGTTGGCTTAGCCAGAATCACTCTTACCTCTGATGTTTCCTCTTCGTAATTTTCCAGCCTCTGACCCCACTTAATCCTTGACTACAAATCACAGTAGTCCCTGTACCTTTCTTACAATGGTCCTGAATAAAGTCTTCCTTACTGTGTTTTAACATATATAATTGAATATTTTTTATTCTTTAACATAAGGATATATTATCTTGTACTCTGCCATATGAGAAATGAAACAGAAGCCAAAACTAGACTGGATTCTTTTTTAGAAAAAAAAAAGATAGATAAAATAGACAGGATAATAATACAGAAATGTGTTAATACTCACTGAAAATGATTGACATTAAATAGATGGCAAAGAACTCTCTGGGAAAAAGAGAGATTAAGTGGCTGACAATAGTGAGGAATAGCCAGGGGAGTTATCTTGGTAATAAGAAACTATGCTGTGTTTATTGGTCTTGAGAAGCCTAGATTTCTTGTTGGGAATGAATGGAGGAGGAGGTTGAATTATTACAACTGGGCCATTGGTGAAGATATGTAAATGCAAAATCTGAAGAATTTAGACTTTATGCTGTAGAAAATAGCAAAATTCGTTAGAAGAGAGGCAGTTATGGCCTGTAGTTCATTTGATTAAAATAACGATGACATGTTTTTTATGCATATTATTTTACAGTGAGGCCAGAAATACTCAGGGCAAGCAGTGGGAGGGGTGTGAACAAGTACCTGAAAACAAATTATCCAGAGATTATTGGATTTTTAAAGCATTTTGATATACCTGGGTAGATATATGCAAAGTATAACAGATCAAAATGTTTGTCAACTATTCCCAATCATATGTTAACAAATCTTTACTCTGATGGACAGATCCATCTCTTAGGAGATTAGTCAGTGTGAATCTGACCTAAAAAGTACAAATTCATTTACAGAACTCTTTGGGTGTGTTAAGCCTTGTACTAAGGATTTTATAAGCACTAATTTATTTCATACTCCTTTATCCCATAAAGTGGATACCATTATCCCCATTTTCCAGATTGAGAAAAAACCTGAGAGGTAGAGAAGCTAAATCATAGTCCTGCAGGCCTTTAGCTAGTAGCTTGTGATTTATGGCTTTGAACCCTCATTTACCTGATTTCAATAACTATGCTTTTAGCTAACTCCAACGTTGACAAAGTTAAGCTTCTGAGACTGCAATGGTGGGTAACAAGACTCGATTGTGATAAATCTGCCCTGGTGCTTGACACCCTTTTCACCCTATTGGCAAAATCAGAAATTTGTGCCCTAACTGTGTAGTGTATCTCATCATTTTGAAAGCTGCCTTCCTCTTCAGCCCCTTCAGAAATGCTTCACCAGTCTCCATACCTGAGCCACTTGGGCCTTTCAGTTCTTGGGAAAAGCTCAATTCCCTCTTGCCTGAAGACTTTAATACCCTTCCCTGATTCTAGGAAGTTTCACTTCTAGCATCCTTCTCACACATTGCCTAAAGATAACTAAAATTTCATAAAACATGAGATTATTATTTTCTACTGCCTCATTTATTCCCACTTTTCTAGAAGTTTCCAATTACTACATCAGCTGAATTCTATCCTGTTTCTCATCCCAAGTGAAGCAGCAAAACTTTAATGCCGTATTTTTTAAAAAGCATAAATATGTTAGCAGTGGTGAATCAATATGGGTTTGCAGCGACCTCAATTCTTGCCTCCTGGGGAGAAAAGAGTTCAACCAAGGGGGCATAAGGCAGTGAGAAATCGAGGCAAGTTTTAGAGCAGAAGTGAGAGTTTATTAAACAGTTTTAAAGCAGAAATGAAAGGGAGTAAACTACACTTGGAAGAGTTGGCCCTCCAATCTCTCAAGCAGGTGACCTGACAGATTGAAGTGCGGTGTTCGGCCTTTGACGTGGGTCTTTATATGTCCTCATGCTTCCAGGGTCTGCATTACTTCTTCCCTTGGGGTGGGCTGTCCATAGGCACAGTGGCCTGTTAGCACTTGGGAGGGCACATGCAGTGTGTTTACTGAGGTTGTGTACATGTTCTCTCCATGCATTTTTCCCTTAGCAGTTGAAGGTTGCTAGAGGAAGGTGACAGGCAGTTGAAGGCCGCCATCTTGCCTCTCAGTGCACGTGCTTGAGCCCCCTTGTGGCACTCCTGAGATCGTATCTGGAAGCTAGTGATCTCTAGCTTTAGGTGTTTGCTGTCTACTGGGAGACCGCCTTTCCCCGGTATCAGCTGTGACCGATTACTAGTTTAGTGAGACAATTTAACAACCACTTGACCATTACCTGATGTTGCCTGACATTCCTGGTTTGCAGGGGGCACGGGGGCGGCTCTCCCGCCCTGCTCATGTCTGCCTAACTACCTACTCTAACAAGTCCAGTGGGATTCTCCCTGGCTCACCTTCTCCGTTCTCTCTCCCCTTCTTCTACTCCAAGTTAGAGCCCTTAGGATTCACAGCTTTCCTGGGACACGGGAAATAAATTCTTAAAGTTTTGATTTTCAAAGGAGGAATGGCAAACCTTCTCTTTCTACTCTTGCTAAGCCCCAGACAACAATCCAAATTAGAGTTAAAATAAATAAATAAAATCATGTGAACCAATTCCTAAAGCCCAGGAGGTAGTAAAGTCACCAAAATGTTGAAAGATTTCACTAATGCAGAAAATTACCTCTTTGATCTCTTACTCACATAGAGCCACCTTAATCAGGCTGATCTGATACAAACACGCCTTTTGAAAAATTGCTTTAGGACTGACGAGGTGGCTCAGGCCTGTAATCCCTGCACTTTGGGAGGCCTAGACTGCTGGACCACCTGAGTTCAGGAGTTCAAGACCAGCCTGACCAACATGGCTACTCTGGAGGCTAAGACCGAAGAATCGCTTGAACCCAGGAGGTGGAGGTTGCAGTCAGCCAAGATCGTGCCATTGCACTCCAGCCTGAGCAAGGAGCGAAACTCTGTCTCAAAAAAGAAAAAGAAAATTGCTTTAGGATGATTATGTGGTGTTTAGACAATATGTCCGGCCATGGAGGCGGAATTAGCCGACCCGTTGCTTGATCTCCGCAAAGCGAGACAAGAGGGCACTTCCGGGTTCTTTATTTACAACGCCTTCCCGCGTCGTCACCCAAAGCTTTTCCCGCGCGCGCCTAAGTTCTCCCGCCGCACCAAACTGTTCCCCGCGCGCGCAACTTTTCCGCCGCGCCCAAACATTTTCCCCGCCAAGGAAGATATGCAGCCCAGGGCGCAGGCAGCGATCCGCGCCCGGGAAAAGTACAAACCACGGCGCATGCCGCGATTGTAATTTGAGAAGACCCTGGCCCCCTGTCACCCGCCTGGCCCCCAACCTCTTTCCCCTGCCAGCTAATAAGGCCAATGACCCATACACTCAATAAACAGACTTGATCAGGCTATTTGTCTTGTCTCCATTTTCTTGTGTTTGTCTGTCTCCGTCCATTCCCACTCCCCCTTCCAGGGCCCGTTCGACTGTCCTGCAGGTCCGGACAACAATAGAAATTTAATTTCAGATTAAAAATACACAGGATTACAACGTCTACCTTCTAGCTGGTTGTGACCCTCAGACATAGACTTCAGTATCGAGTTAAACAAGACCAATCATGAAATGTTTCAGACATGTTCAAATATGTAAATCAAAATCACGTTTATCAACCCCAAATGTAAAGAATCTAAATTTAATTCACAATAGGAGGTTTGTGAGTGAATGAACGTCAGGAATCTCATGGACTCTGAATGTGTTTTATTCTTTCAACATTCAACAAAACATCTGTTACAACCTGCAGATGGAAAATTCCCAAATCCAGTCTAAAAATACGTGAAGGAGGAAGACAGAAGAAGGAGAAGCAAGTGAAGAAGAGAGGAAGTTACTGGGACAAATACAGCAGATCTTCATTCTGTAATGTAGAATATGAAGAAACACATAGAATCACTTGTATTTATTCATTTCAAGGATCACTAGTTGCTCTTAATAAGGGTTTAGGAGCTTTGTTCTACGTATTTTGAGTGTGAAGGTAAAATACTTTCTTCCTTTCATTTTGTGTCCGGAAATGGGCCCACTTGGAACTACCTACCATAGAATACAGACAAGATTAAACAGGCTTTCTAAAGAAATTAGCTGATTTTGGCAAAGTACTGGGTGTGCAGCACCTACTGCTTACCAGTCTATGAGTGTAATGATTAACATTTGACCTCTTGTTCTTTCATTTACTATTAGGACTTCTTAGCCTTTGATCGTCTTTCTACTTCAACTGTTACTCTTTAGCTCCACAAATTATTCACACACACTACATTTGGTTTTCCCTTTCATCTTTCTTGTCCATTGTTTCTTCTATACACTAGTTAATCTTTATTGAATTGTTGAATTATTTAGGAAGACCCCCTAATGTGTAATGTTATCCCAATCCCATTTTTCTTCACTGAAGGTCATACAAATAACACGATAATTTACCACAAAATACCTTGTCCTAACTATTGCTTTTAGATTTACAGTGTTCCAGAGTTAATATGAAAACTTTGAGAAACTCATTATTACCACATATTTTGAAATCAAGAGAAATTGATCTTTACAAAATTCTAAAGACTGTAAATATTACAATCAGTGACTATAAAGAATAACGCATACAAGATTTTGTTAAATAACTTGGAATATAATTATAATTTGCCTTAATGAAGTTAACGTTAATTACATTTGAAAAGTTAATCCTAGGAAGAGACTCTGAAAACTTGAACCATAGGTTCAGCCACACCATGAATTCTTTTTAGAGTATTTGATACATTTTACATGTCAAACAATAAACCAGGTACTGTGTTAGATATTTTAGTACTATGACATTAATACTATGTAACTGTATGTAGCAGATTTTATCATTCTCTACTTTTCACAACAGGAAACTAATTATCAGAGTAGTCAAATAACAAACCCAATTGACACAGCTAAGATGTACCCCCATTGGAATCTAGTACTGAAGACACACCACACTGCCTCCCTCAGCTAGATGCTACCCGAGACAGATTTTTTTAAACTTCTCCTTTAAAATTTCTTTTGTACATAATGATATTGAATAACTTGTATTTTACTACATCTTCTTTCTATTTTTTTAATGAAATAAATGCATGTAAAGTGTTCTAATACTGGTGTGGGGCAGAAAAATACCTTCTCCTTATCTGTCAGGCTCATGACTGAGGGCCCTATAATGAAAGACAGATTAACAAGAGAAAAGTGAACTAATTTGTATAATATATGTTCTATGTGACACAAGAGCCGACACAAGGAAATGAAGACCCAAAGAAACAATTAAACCTGAAGGTCTTTTAAATAGATGGTATGATAAAAAGTAGACAGTCACGAAGGAATTTAATAGGGCCAAGGGGTATGATTTAATGGTGATCTACTGGGGGAAACTCAGCAAGCCCTGTTTGTTCATATTCTTCTCTGTGTCCCTGTGTCTTCCAAGATGATAATGCTCTTTTCCTCTGGGGATTGTAAAGGCACCTCTCACATGGTCTCTTACCCTGCTTCACAGGAGCGGGGCGGGTAAAGGTAAGAGTGACCTTCCTGCTTCTGTAGTTTTCCCCAATACCTTCAGCTTAAAATATTCAATATGCCACGGTGCCATATGTTGGGATAGTGTGATGTCAACCCCATCACTTGAATAGTGCTACAAAGCTAAAATAACACCAACAAAAAGCAACACCTTGTGCACCTCTCCTCACCCAAGTTCTATTTTAGTTGTTTGTTTTCATATTTTTGTGTGTATTTTTAAATAACATTTATATATTATTTTACTTTCAAAGTTTAATCACTTATTTATTTATCATTTTGAGAATTCAAATTTAGCTCTTCATTCACCATTTCTCAAACACAGACACTTCCCCTTCCGAAAGCCATTGTTCATTTTTTATAAGACTTTTGAATTGATACTCAATGTTTACCTTATGTTGACAATAACAATATTGCTCATAGCTGAGCCATAGTGTGCTAGAACATTTCCTTTCCTGTGCTAGAACATTTCCTTTTCCTGTCTTTGTGTAGTTTTTCTGTAATGAATGATTACTAACAAAGGTTACAATTCATTTTTTTAGCTTCTTATTCTATGGAGAATGTATTATTGTATTATAAGTTGTATCTTACTGCCTTTTCTTGAGATCACAAAAACTTCATATTTCTCAGATCTGAACAGTCAGCCATCACTTGAAACATCTACTTTCCATGTTTACAAAATTGCCTAAGAGCTGTTATAGACCCTCATCTCTCCTCTGTTCTCCTTGCCCATATATATTCTCTCTCTCTCTCCATAGATAGATAGATGAATAGATAGATAGATAGATAAGTAGATGCTGACATATGTGTGTATATGCAATTACAGCATTTATATATACATATATTGGCAGGTATCTATCAGCATGTATATATATGTATATGTATCAGTATGTGTATCTGTGTGTGTATATACATATATATGTATATATATACACATACATATATATATATATATATGCTGAAATTGTCTTTACCACATAATTTAGCTCTCATCACAGCAGCATATAATGTCGTTTTGCATAGTAGTATCTTACCCTTTTTTTGGTATTTATATTATGGAGCAAGGAATTTGTATTTTCATTGGATCCACATTCGTGCTGAGCACATCACATTTTGCAGAGTGGTCATTTTGTACAATCTTATTGTTGGCAATTAATGCAGCAGTCAAATGATTTTTTCTTTTTTTTTTTGCCTTTCCTTGAATCTGAAGAAAAGGCCAAAAGAAATTGGTTTACTATAGCATAAGAGTGATAATGGAGCCATTCTTCACAGAATAGGTGTAACCCAAAAGCAAAGCTTTTATTTACAATTATATTTGCTTTCAATATTTACTTTTTATACATTATCAAATAACTCTGAGAGTTTTAAATGTTGCATGATAAATTATATGAAAAAAGGGAATTTCAAATTTGCTAACATAAAACAAGTAGACAAATTCGGCATTTGGGCAATTTGCCATTAAGCTGGACTTTCAGCAGGATAAGTTATTCTGATTATCAAATTATCAGTTATTCCCATAATTTAGTAAAATTATTGGTAATCATTTTAAAGGAGAACAGGAAGGATTAAATTAAAAATCTCTTCAAAACTTCTCTTCTGTAACAGCAGGGTGCGGGGGACAAATTTAATATATTTTCTTCACTGATCACCAAGTTCATGGCCGAGGCTCCTATAACAAAGGACAGATTGACAAGAGGAAAGCATACACATGTATTTATTTATCTATTTATTTTTTTTATTTTATTTTTTTTGTTTGTTTTTTTTTTTTTTTTTTTTTTTTTTTTTTTTTTGTTTTGTTTTTTTAATTATACTTTAGTTCTAGGGTACATGTGCATAACGTGCAGGTTTGTTACATATGTATACTTATAAGTTTCATTTGACACAGGAGCCTTCAGAAATGAAGACCCAAAGAAACAGGGAAATTTGCGTAGTTTATGGACAGGTTTGCAGTGTACATTATTTGAGGACAACAGGGTATGCTCTAGCAGAAGTAAACTGGGGAGAAATTAGCAAGACTTGTTCATTCAGATTCTTCTTAGATTCCTTCTGTGACACTCCTTTCCTCTGGGTATAGAACAAAACACCTATCACATGAGGGTCTTCAGCGAGGAGAAAGATCAGAGAATGACCTTCCTAGGCTTTATGGCCTCTTCAGGGGAGAAGAGTGAGGGGAAGGTGAGAGTGACCTTCCTACTTCTGCTGTTTCCTCAACTGCCAAGGTGCCATATCTTGGGGCAGCACGTCCTGTCAAGGGTCAGCTTTTATTTCAAAAAGTGTGGAAGAACTTGTTTTTTATCAATACATAAAGCTAAAATTCTGAACTGTTTATAAAACTTCATAGTCATGTAGCAGCAGCAAATCCATATGGGTCTGCAGTAGCTGGATTCTTACCTCCTGAGAGGAAATAATTCATCTGAGGGACATAAGGCAGAGTGATAGACTGAGGCAAGTTTTAGAGCAGGAGTGAGAGTTTGTTAAAAAGCTTTAGAGCAAGAACAAAAGGAAGTAAAGTACACTTGGAAGAGGGCCAAGTGTATTTCAGTTGTGTATTAAGTGTATCAAGAGGGCAACGTGAGAGATCCAAGTGTGCTATCTTACCCTTGGCTTAGGCTTTTATGCATTGGCATGACCCTGGGGTTTGCGTTTCTCCTCCACTGATTCCTCCCTTGGGGTGGGATATCTGTTTGCACAGTGGCCTGCCTATACTTGGGAGGGACCACATGTGGAGTATGTTTACTGAAGTTATGCACATGCTCATTTGATATGTTTTTCCTTTGCCAGTTGAACGTTCCTAGAGGAAGATCACATACCAGTTAAACTCAGCCATTTTGCCTCTTAATGCGCGTGCTTGAGCCCATTCACCCAAATCCTGAGATTTTATTGGAAAGCTGCTGATCACCAACTTTAGCTGTTTCTATCTACTGGGAGACTGCCCTTCGCTGGTGTTGGCTGCAAACAATTAATTGAGAGAGACCATTTAACAACCACCTGACCATCACCTGATGCTCACCTGACATTCCTGGCTGGTGGGGTTAGGGAAGGGGGCCATTTCCTGCCCTGCTCATATCTGCTTAGCTACATACTCTAACAGTCGTGTTTGGAAGAAAATATGTTCTCTTTAAATACAAAAATAATTTAAATTTAAGAAGAAAGGTATTAGGAGTGAATTACATTATGAAGTTTCTATATTTATTTTTTCATAAAAATTTAGGCTCTCAATCACTTATTTCATTTATTATCTGTGATATTCTGGCTGCAGTTGAAAGAATTTTAGATTATGAAAATGAAAGAAAATGAAAATGTCAATAAAACACTGTGTGTTCATGTTTTCTCTCTCAAGATTATTTTATAATCAAATTTTCTTTTCTATGGTTTTAGACTTATTACTGAAGATCCATTAACAGAAAACCTAGCAAACTGTCTTCTTAGAGCACTTCTTGTCAGTAACTTGGGAAGGTTGGCATATGAAACAAAAGCTGAATCCTTTCTTCTGTTCGAATTTTTTAACCGAAGAAACATTGCAAATAACAGGAAGACCAGTTTTCAGAAAGAGAGAGAAACAGAGAGAAAGGAAGAGATAAAGAGGGACAGAGAAAGAGGAAGAGAAACAGAGACAGAGAGAGGCAGATAAAGACAGAGAAATGGAGTCAACCATGTGTTCTTTGCCTAAAATCAGATTAAAATTCAAAATGATTTACTTTCAAAAGTTGAGGAGAGAAGAAAAAAGTTAGGTTCAAGAAACGTGCAGTCCTACTAAATAGATTGAAGACTATTCTGATTTTAGAGTATTTTAAGTGTATGGAGTCAAATAGAGTAGCAGTTGAGAACATAAGCCAAATAGACACACAGCCTTGATTCAGATCTTCCTTCTGCCACATGCTACTCCTCTGAACTCATGTAAGCCCTTGGACATTTCTAAATCTCTTTCTTCATTTATAACATAACAGCAAAGAGTAATACATTCATAGAATTATTGAGGCATCAATAAGAATACACATGAAACAGTGTTCTGCACAGAGCCTCATAAACTAGGAAGAAAAATTAACTATCACTCTTAGCAATTTCACCAATTAACTCAAAAAAATGGTTGAATGCCTACTGGCAATGTGATAGAAGTTGCAGATATAGCTGTAAATGGATCAAATTTTTTACCCTGTTAGAGGTTACATTCTAGTGAGCGGACACAAACAATAAACAAGTAAATATAAATGTCTGAAAAATGCTATAGAGAAAAATAAAGCAGCATCGTGTAAAATGTTTTTCTCATAGATAACATTTTGATACCACCTCTGCTGATTACAAGTGGTAACAGTTCATCCAAATGTATATACCTAGGTGCATACATACAGCTTAGGTGTGGAGTTGGCTATACTGTCTAGGCTTGTGCCAGTACACTCTATCACGTCTGCACAATGATGAAATCACCTAAGGATGATTTCTCAAAACATACCCCCATAGTTAAATGACATGTGACAGCACAAAACACTTACAAGCAACACAGAGAAATGGGGCAGTGGAAGGAGATGTGGACCCTAGAGAGAATTTTGAGATTGAAGATGTTGTAACATGTTTTTTCAGCTTATAATCATGTGGAAAAAAGTGATTATGAAGACAAGAGAAGAGGACAGTTGGTAGATTGATGACCTCAAATAGGTGTGAGGGAGTGGGTTCGAATGGACAAATTGAGGAGCTGATGTTAAAGTGGATGAGCCAGGAGAGTTCATCCACTTTAACAGGACCGAGAGCAAGCAAGTGAGTACTGATGTGGGTGTGTTGGTGGTTAGTAGAAGATGTGGGGAAAATTCTCCTCTGTTTTGTTTTTCTCTTAATGAAATAACAAGCAAGATCATTTGCTGAAACATTAATCCTTGAGGAAGATGAGTTGGAAGTTGGAGAAATGAGAGTGAGAAGACTGAAAGAATGAAGAAAATACAGTCGAACTGACAAGAGTGATTTTAATGACAGATCATCTGAATGTGTAATGAGAAAAAAAAAATGGATGTGAGGGAGTGAAGGTCCACTTGCATAAATCTTACTGGCTTCTTATTTGAGGGAATGGAGGCTGAATCTCTGTTATTTCCTGCCCAGAAAGTGTTTGGGCTTTAAAAATGTTGTCTCTTCTTTTCCCATCTCTTCAGAAAAGTAGTAACTTTTCTCAAGGCCCACAGAAATAAAAGACTCCTAACCTTTCACTTAGGATGGTGCGTGTCTACTTACTCTACGCTGGCGTATTTAAGAGACCCTCTTCAGGGACCAGTCCCAGAATAAAGGGTTTTCTCCTAAATAACCTTTTGTTATCGCTTGTGCTAAGTACAGTTGCCTTTCATACTCAGCTTACACAATATACGGCACATATTTTTGAGGGCCTATGTTATACCAGGCTTTGTTCTAGGCACTATGAAGAAAACACAATAATTCCTACCCTGAAAATGTTTTGCTTTTGCTGGGGGAGCAGGTGATTAACAAGGAAAATGCCAAAGGGACAATTACTATGGGAAAAAAATTGGCATGAAAGGAGAAAGTATAGTTGGTCAGGTACAATTTGAAAGAGGGTAGTCACAGAAGACCTTATTTACAAAGCAAAGACATAACATAAGTGACTGAGACATGGGGATAGCTCAAGAAGTAGATCAGTCTTGGAATATCAAATGCAAATATCCAGAGGTGGGAGCTTACCAGATTTATTCTTGGAAGAGCAAGGAGGCCTTGGCACTGGAGGCCAAAACTGTAGGTGATACAAGTAAGGGGGAGGAGAGCTCATGTTGTATTGCCTTGTTGCTGTGAGTGAGACAAGAAGCCAAGAGAGATTTGAAAGAAAGAAATGGTGACCAAAACTGCATTTGAAAAGTATACCTACGGTTGTTGTACTGAGAACACATTTGCCTTGCGTTAGAAGGTAGTGAGATGTTTTTGGTAAACCAAAATAGCTCCAGACAAAAGCCTAATACAAAGGCAAACCAGACCCTTGAGAAAAGGGGAAATCTAACCAGGAGATGTTGGTTCAATCTCTAAAGGTTCTTGGGAGTGAGCTATTTCTAGGTCAACATGCTATCCTGGAAGTCTATGGTATATAGTCAAAAATATGATCTATTTCCTTGACAGTGAACATGAGAATGTACTATGTTTTAGGTAGATTCCTAGAAGGCAATAGCACCTGGAAGTTCACAAACAACTGTGCAGGACTAGTTATAATTCTGACCCCAGATTCCGAGAATGAATGGCAATATTCAACTTCAGTTCACTGATCTCTCTCTGAATTTTATGCTTCAGAATCCCCCTTTGGATTTAGTAATCTCCAGTAACTCCTGGATAATTTTAGGTGGGGAAAGACCAGCAATTCAATACCTGCAAAGGGAATGAGGTCCTTAAGGAAATTGGGGAAGGTATTAAAATACATATGTTATTTAAATTGGTAATGCAGTAAATTCAGGTGATACACTGTGATGTATTTCATCACTCCATTAAAATTCTAGTTTTACTCTCTATAAAACATTAATATAAGAATACTAATATATAAATTATATATAGATGGAAGCAGAGGCTTGGTATACAATGTTTTGAAGTCAAATCTTTTTCAATGAAGTTTTTTTTTTTTTTTTTTTTGAGACATGGTCTCACTCTGTTGCCTAGGCTGAGTGCAGTGATGTGATCATGGCTCACCACAGTCTTCATCTCCCAGGCTCAAGCGATCCTCCCACCTAAGTCTCCCAAGTAGCTTAGACCACAGGACCACA
Source organism: Rhinopithecus bieti (assembly GCF_001698545.2). Lineage (NCBI taxonomy): Eukaryota > Metazoa > Chordata > Mammalia > Primates > Cercopithecidae > Rhinopithecus > Rhinopithecus bieti. Next base: position 655,341 of record NW_016807504.1, on the reverse strand, counting down.
GGAATGCACCACACCTCGCTCATTTTTTTTTTCTTTTTGTAGAGATGGGACTTTTCTATGTTGCCAGGCTGGTCTCTAACTCCAAGGCTCAAGAAATACTCCTGCCTTGGCCTCCCAGAGTGTTGGGATTGCAGGTATGAGCTACCACACCCAGCCAGCAATGGCCTTTTGTCTGTGTGTGAGTCCTTGCCTAATTGTGTGAGTCCTAGCCTAATTGTGTGAGTCCTAGCCTAATTGTGTGAGTCCTAGCCTAATTGCGTGACCTTCAGCAAGACATAGAGCCTCCTTGAGCCTCCATTATCTCATATGCAAACTAGTATATTTAAGGTGTGATGAATAATATATTTTAAAATCTGTTTGAAAATATGTTGTAAACATATTCTGTATATAAAATTCCAGAAATATTGTAAAGAAGCAGGCAAATGCTCTATAAGTTTTTAATTTTATACTTTCTCTACTAAGCATTTATTTCTATAGGGGATTAAATATTAGTCTATTTTCTATTCTTATACCTGATGGTTTTCTTGTTTTGGTAAAGTTACCAAGAAGGAATAAACAACAAAAAAATTAAATGTAGGAAGAGAAAGCAAGGGCAATTATTTGATTGTTATAATCTAAGTGAGTGATTTAGGCCGCAATTATAAGCAGAGAAGTTTTTCCCTGAACTTCAGATTTCTCTCAAAAACTCCTGTAGCTTCTCTGGCACATACAATCAAGGAGAGGGAACATCACATTTCTGGTATATAAAGTAAAACCTGAGAACCAGTGACTTAAATTGCATTTTAGGGGCAGCAGATTCTTTAGCGCTGAGCAATGTGCTGCTTGAATCATTAAGGATGATACTGGACATAAAATACAGGGTTTTGTTTACCATCATCCTATTTCAAAAACATCATCCTCCCATCTCAAAACATATGCTGTTGCTTGAATGCTTGGCAACTCCCATTATTTTTAGATCTTTTTTCTTCCTTTTCCCAAGTTTATAGATTTTCTCTTTACTAGAGATATTTAAGAAGTTCTGGTTATTGCTGTGTAACAAACCATTCCAAACTTTGTGGCATAAAGTATCATTAATTTTATGGTCATGGATTCAGTAGGTTAGAAATTCAAGCCACAGCTGGGCTAGCTTGTCTCTGGGTGTCTTTACAGCAGTCTATGAAGTCTGGGGCTCCAGCTGGGATGTTGTGATACTGTGGTGACTCAAATGGCTAAGAATGGAATCATCATCAGAATCCCGTAACAGGCACTAAAACTGAACTGGATTGGGACTGTGGACCCACACAAGACCTTTATCGGTAGCTGGGATTTTTACAGCAGAGCAGCTGGATTCCAAGGGAAAGCCTCTGCAGAGCAAACGTGGAAAGAACCAGGAAGAAGTTGTATGAACTTGAATGACCTAAAGTCAGAAGTCAATAACCTTTCTTTATTAATTGGAGCAGTCACAATCTTACCATGATTCAAGGGGACAGGTCATAGACCTTGCCTCTTGATGAGAGAAGTGTCAAAAATTTGTAGTCATTTAAAAATGTCCCCATAATATATACACTTATTAGGTACCCACAACAATTTCAATAAATACATAATTAAGTACATTAAAAAGTTACTGCATAAACTATATATAAGGGCTAAATATAGAGCACCGACTAATCGCTAAATATATGAGTGAGGAGGAGTGTGTTTTATTCACTGTTGGTTGCTTTCCCATCATTCATTCACTTCAACAAACAGTTCACATACTTCAAGGGTAACAGGTAAGTCCATTCCAGTAGAGGACCTGATGGGTTTAAGGGAACACAGGTTTAGCCAAACAGTACCTGGTGTTCTCTGGACACATAATTAGTCCTGGAAAGAGCATGCATAACAATTCAGATGACTGGGATGCATTTTCAGAGACGGCTGAGAAGCTATGTAGCTTTTGTTGCTCTGCCTCTGAATATTGTGGCATGTGGCTTGAGACTGATCAATGGTCTGTTGCAGCCATATTGGTAACAGCTTGAGAAAGAAAGTAACGTGGGGAGCCAAGCAGAGCAAAGAGATTCACAGACAAATGGAGGCAGAGCTTTCATTGAATCAAGTCTGCTCAGAGCCCTTTTGTTGTACTTCTCAGTTCCTTACACCATAAATTAGCTACCCTGACTTGCTTAGCTACACTGACTTGGATTTTATGTGTTTTGTGTTCACAATCTGTGTTCAGAAGCATTGTTACTGAAACAATCTATATAAAAGAGATAAATTAAATGTAAAGGGAAATGATTTAGTCTCAAATCCTCTTAAGATATTTATCACGTAATCCTTTTATGCTTTTATTGATGATTTATTATTATTATTATTATACTTTAAGTTCTAGGGTACATNGTATTGTGAATTTCAGCAAATTCCCTAGTCTTTGAAAACATTATTTCTTCATCTATCCAAATAGATTAAGACTAGATATTTCACACCAATTTTTGCTAAAATTTAATCTGATTGTATGTTGAAATTATAGCAGATACAGAATAAATAACCAATTTTTTTAGTAATCCATTTCTTCATAACTTACTTCCTATGGTATTCCACACAGTAGCTTTTCCAAATGCCTTTCGTTTTCCAAGCCCTTAAAGACATGCTGCATAATTTTGTCTTGTAAGTTTGAAAACAAAAACAGGTATAAAACCCCACATACTTCATTTACTCTATTTTCACTTCCCCACCACAATCACAGACACACACACATAAACACTCACTTTTATACACCAAGAGAAGAGGCATTTTAGAGAGATGACTTGTGCATAACCTCTACAGAGAACAGGTAGGTAAGACATTGAATACATACTATCTATACTCCCTCATTGTGGAAAATACAAGGTCTATTAATAAAGAGGCATGCCATATAAATACTCAGGTTTTTATTAGGCTAGTTTTAAAATACTCTCCTTCCCCAAGTTCAGGGCTGCTCTGGCTACCAGGTGAGGGCAAATGCTTCTGCAGGGCCTCTGTTTATATTATAATTTAAGTCATCTCAAATTAGGCATGTCAATACCATTCTGGTAGCATAACCTCACTCAATCCTATGAAAGAAATACCTGCCATTATGAGCAATTGGCTAACAGTATGCTGTGTAAATACCTCTGTTACGTTGTTTACAGTGTTGTACATGTCTTTGATATGGCTTGGCTGTGTCCCCACCCAAATCTCATATTGAACTGTAGTTCCCATAATCCCCATGTGTCATGGGAGGGATCCGGTGGAAGGTAATTTAATAATGGGGGTGGTTACCCTCATGCTGCTCATGCTGTTCTGATAGTGAGTTAGTTCTCATGAGATTTGTTGGTTTTATAAGGGGTTTCCACCTTTGCTGGGCTCTCAGTCTTCTCACTCCTACTACCATGTGAAGAAGTACGTGTTTACCTCCCCTTCTGCCATGATTGTAAGTTTCCTAAGGCCTCCCCAGCCATACAGAACTGAGTCATTTAAACCTTTCCTTTATAAATTACCCAGCATCAGGTATTTTCATAGTAGTGTGAAAATGAACTAATACAGTCTGCTTCCCATTACATTGTGAGGACTTCCAGAGTTTATCTTAGTTTCTAGCATTGTGCTAGTAGTAGATCTCAATAGATTGCCCTCTTCTGGAACCAGAAGGCCAGCTACAGGGTCCCAGGAGTACCCCACAGGTATTTATTCTGAATTCTGCAGCTCCTCAAATATTAATCCCATATGCAGGGGGCCTGGGCCTACATTAATCCCCCTCCAGGTTCCAGTACTCAGTCATGTTGGCACTGCCTTCCAAGGCCCATCTCAGGCACCAGAGGAGGACTTAAAACTTTCAAGGAAGGCAGGTCAAAGAATAGGAGACCCCTGAGGTACAGGGCAGGAAAAGAAGCCTTACTTGTCCAGGTTACTTTTTAAAATTTCTGAAGCTGTGCAAGCTCTAGAAGTCACTCGAGCCACAGGCATTAAAAGCTGTTTCACTCAAAGTTGAAGAGCTCAGGTTTTCCCAAACAGAAGGAGAATTTCTGAAAGAGGGAAGATGAACTTATATGTGGAGCTAGTGATTACGTCAAAGATTTGAATTTTAAAAAGTACTTACTTGTCTTGGGCAGGTCAAGCTTCTGTAACAAAGTCCCACAGACAGGGTGGCTTGTAAACAAGAGAAATTTATTTCTCACAGTTTTGGAAGCTGGAAGTCCAAGATCACAGTGTTTGGATGAAAGGAGGCAAGATGGTGCACTTCCGGGTTCTTCTTCACCAACTTTTCCCGCACGCGCAAAAATGCAGCCGGCGACCCGGGAAGGTGCAGACCAACTGGGCATGCGCCAGGTGATGTCAATCTGAAGAGACCAAGATTTACCTGGTCGCACCTGCGGAACGCCCCCCGACCCGCCCGTGCCCCGCCTATTGCCCTCCCGCTCCTAGAAAAGCGGCTCCGGACGAACGCCACGCACGGACTTCCCAGCTTCCCCACTGCCGTCTGGACTGTTGGAACTCCGTCCGAGAACTCCGTCCTCATTTGTCGGGGGCCAACAGACCTCTCCCTACCCACCTTCTTCCCCTGAAGCTAGGTGACCAAAATAAACTTGCAGTTTTGCTCCTACCCTTGCCTAGTCGCTGGTTCTTTTGTACCCGCTCTGGTGGTCTTAGAAAAAAATCAACAGCGCTAGCACAGCTGACTTCTGGTGATAGCCCTCTTCTGGGCTGCAGACTGCTGGCATTTCCTTGTTTCGTTGCAGGAAGAAGAAAGAGCTCTCTACGGTTGCTTTTGTTGTTTGTTGTTTTTGTTTTGTAAGAACACTAATCCTATTCAGGAAGGCTCCACCATCCAAACCTAATTACCTCCCAAAGGCCTCACCTCCTGAAACCATCACATTGGGGGTTAGAATTTTAACATTTGAATTCAGGGAGGACATAAACATTCAGTCCCCAACAGTACCCAATCTCTGTAAATATAATGAGTCCAATATAAGGCAATGTGATTGTATCCATGTTAAAGTACTTTTTAATGTAGTATTTCACTGAATTTAAAAACTTTGTGTGTCACTGTGAAATGCTACCAATTTTTGTCATGATATAATATCTGGATAGTTTTGCAAAACACATAAATTGGTTATACCATGCTCAACTTTGCTTGAAACTTTTTTCATGTCATTTTGAGGAATTTTGCAATTTTACCTGCCTTCAATAACATTGTATATGTGTGTATGCATATATGTGTGTGTTGGACAGCACAACTTGAATTACTGTGAATATTTTACTTTCTATGGTGCTGTAAAACTTGTTGCTTTGTCAGAAAATGCATAACTGTGGTTATTCCTCTAAGGATTCAAGGCACATCTCACTGGTGTTTCTCTAAGGATTCAAGGCACATCTCACTGGTGTTTCTCTAAGGATTCAAGGCACATCTCACTGGTGTTCCTCTAAGCTTTTTGCTTTTGTTTTGTTTCGATGCTAATACTGCAAAAAATTTCAAAATGTTAAATGTCAATTACATTCAACACCTATAGTATCAGCAATTGATAACTGGCAAAAACTCCACCAATGTGGAAGTAATTCGAATACCTATAACTAACTTCATATGTGTACATTATGAAGGAAAATTTATCTTAAATCTGAAAAATGATTTTTGTTACCATGCCAAAACATTTTCCAATAATCCTGCCAGCAATAGATGCCTTTGAGGTTTTGCTAGGGCCAAAATTCCCTTTGAGCTCAGACTCGCCTCATCTTGGCACCTTCCCATCTCAACTACCTACCATGTGCATGTCTTCTTTCTGCCTTAGGGTCATCCGTTCCCACCTGGTCTGCTCACTAGTACTGGGAAGTGAAATCCCCGCCCCGCCTGCAACCTGCAGCGAATGGGGAACAGTTTTGGGCTCCCGTCCTTCAGTGAAAAGTTCTGTTAGGCATTCTGTATGCTTCTGGGAAGAGCCAGTAGAGTGGTAGAGGCCCTGGTAGAGGCACCTTCACCTACTTTGAAGGATCTTATACTGACTTTTACGCCCCTCACACTCCCACTTCCTGGGATTACATCCCAAGTAAACTGTTTGCATCCACGTCTTTGTCCAGGCTCTGCTGCTGGGGAAACATGAACAAGAGTACGTCACTGTTGGACCTTTATCTGATTCTCCTAAGTGAATGTAAATTGCTAAGGTATATTTTTGACAGATAATTTGCAAATGATAAAGGTGGCCGACTTTAGACTTCCTGCAGTCTTGAAGGTTGATGGTTATTTAACCTAAAGAAAAAGATAGATGTTATGATTTTCTAGCCCAGTAAAAATTAGTATCATGTTTGTATTGCCCTGTAGAAAGTTTACTAACTAGGCTGGGTGCTGTGGCTCACGCTTGTAATGTCAGCACTTTGGGAGGCTGAGGTGGGCGGATTACCTGAGGTCAGGAGTTCAAGACCAGCCAGGCCAACATGGTGAAACCCCGTCTCTACTAAAAATACAAAAATTAGCCAGGCGTGGTGGCAGCACCTGTAATCCCAGCTGCTCAGAAGCCTGAGGCAGGAGAATGGCGTGAACCCTGGAAGCGGTGCTTGCAGTGAGCCGAGATGGCACCACTCACTCCAGCCTGGGCGACAGAGCCAGACTCCGTCTCAAAAAAAAAGAACAAATGTTTACTAACTCAGCAATCATATTGAAGTTTCTTTCACAGCTGCCATTCCACTGCTCTTTGTCTTTCTGCTGTTTACCTTATTATTGAGGTAAACAAAATTGTGATGCATGCTCTCTCTTTCTTTGAGACTTATGTTTTTTAACAGTGAGCAATGAAAAGGTAAAAGTGATTGTGAGACACTAACAACTACAAGATTCATTTCAGTTTCAGCTGTACTACAGTGTTCAGTTTCAGCTGTACTACAGTGAAACATCTTTGAGCTGTTGGGGCAGTAGCTACCAAACTATTTTTAACATAAACAGGATTGTCTCCAAAATGCAAATTATTAGGCTCTTTTCTTCAAAAACGCAGAAGTTGCTCTCACGCCCCCTCCCTCAACAGACACACAGTCCAAATGCAGCAAGCAGTTTAGGGGCCATTGTAGTATCTTGTGAGACCCCAAGGAAGTCCCAAGTCCTTAGAGCTCCAGCATGGCACAGAAGAGCATATGGAACTCTCATTCCTTACTCCTTACACCCAGCCTACATTGAAGGACTTAGAAGTATCAGGAGAGGATCAATGGATGATAAGAGGCATTAAGGTTGGGAGAAGAGGATACAGAGTAAGGGTCTGACAAATGAAGATCATTTAAGGAAACTTGGACAACAGCAATCCCTAAAGCCCCCTGCTTCCTGACCACCCACACTTTCTCCACGTGGGGACAGCCTCTGAAATTCAGATGTCACCCTGTGCAAAGGGAAAGAAGAAAATCCAGACTATATATGTAATAATCAAAAGAGCCAGGTATGGTCAACTTCACTTAGAATTAAGATTATATTTTCTGCCACTAGGCAGAATAGCAGCCCAACATAAACACCAAGTTTAATTGTTGAAAACTCAAGTAACATGTCTGTACCCGCGAATTGTGAAATACGTGCTGCAAACACCACATCACCACCCACTGTGTGGCCCTTGAATTCAAGAGCAACAAAACAAACAAAAACACCACAAATTTATTCCACAATTAGGAATTTCACAGTGAATTTTACTCACCGGAAAGGAAACCACCCTCATCCTTGTACCACACTTATTCTTTGACTTTCATGCAAATACTTAGAAACAAACTAGGTATGAAAAGTGGAGATTGCATGTGTCATGAATTTCAGTCCGTAAATATAACAATATCTTGTATCATTTATGGAGTTTACAGAGTCCATATCATACACATTAACTCACTAAATCATGACAACAGCTCCATGAGGTAGGTATTATTGAATTTACAGGTGAAGTACCTGAGACTTAGAGGTTAAGTAACATCTCCAAGGAAACACAGCTGTGACAAAACTGTGACTCAAACCCGGGTCCTCTGATACACACAATCAGTGTGTATTATCACATATTATAAATAAAAAGAGAGACTAACTTATTTATTGTCAACCCACCAAGGGAAAGAGAGAAATTAGGTCATTACACATGTCCCTCTAATATTTCCTTGAAGTAGCTTTTAGAAACTGACTTCTTGACCTGTGGACCTGTGGATCTTTAAGTAGATGCTGGTGATTACTTCATTTTTATAAAATTAAATTTCAAATTATAGCCCCTTTGTTCAGTGTTTTCCCTCATATTTTCAAATTCTGATAAACACAAAATTTAGGTAGAAGAGCAGTATACATGTGAAAGGGAAAAAACCTACATCAGATCCTGTTGCTCTTGGAACTTCCAGGACTTGGTGCCCATATTGTTCATCTAAAGTTGAATACTTGAATACACTAACTTTAATAATGTGCAACCTAATATATGATAGGTATTGTTAAAATTTTACATGGATTTGTAACAAGAAAGCAGATAATTACTGATAAGCATTTCGGATTTATATAATTTTCTTGCTGACAGAACATAGGTGGCTCAAACTTTAAAATCACATTTATCTAGTTGAATCCCAATTATTTTAGAAATAGATTAACTGAAATTCAGATACATATATATAAACAAAAATAATACACCCTTAATATTAAAGACTTCCTCTCTGATCCAATTATTAACTTCTAGGTCTTGACTGATCTTACATTTTTAATTCCAGAGGAGTTAGGTAAAATTTTAGCTTACAGTAAAGCCTCGTTATTCATACAACGAATTGAGAGTTTTCACTTATCTGATAATACAGGGGTGAAATGTTAATTAAGACAGAAAGACTTTGTGATTAAATGGAATAAATTTGATCAGCACACAATGAAAAAAGAAATCAACACAAGAAAGAAAGATGTATTTGAGAACATTTTAATAAATAATGTGACAAAATTACTTTTCTGATTATTGGATTTTCAGTATGCAAAATTATGGCTAAAATAAGAGGCTTCTTACATGAACATAATGAAAACATTAATCACATGGATTGTTCCCTTAGTACTGCGCGCCTTTTCTATGGAACTTTTTCAAATTATCTCAATGAACATGTTTAGTTTTTGGTGAACACCAGCCGTTTTTTTGTGGTTCAGTTTCGTTTGGCTTTGTTTTCCACTGGGGTCAGACCTGATACCTATCTATGAATAAAAGTACATTTTTATTCTTCAAATAGCACCAATTATAAAATCAATGATATTCATAAAATGACAAAAAAGGATCATAGAAATCTACTAGTCAGAGGGCATCATTTGGCAATTGAAAGCACGTAATGCCTCTATTAGAGATTTGAAGGAAATCTTGTAAGTTTCGATATTGGCCACAACAGACTTAAACCTCTTTTTTTCTTTAAGTCCAGGAAAAGTAAGAACCATTTGGTTCATGGCCCACAATAAAGTATGCACGTTACTTCACCATCTGTCATCATTCAAATATTCCAAATACAAACATAGAGCATTAACAAAACAGGTTAAAAACGCTTCTCAACATTTTTTTTCAATAAGACAAAAAAGGTTAATAGTTACAATGGTTTACAAATAAAGTTTAGTGATTGTGCTTTTAAAACCAAAAAAAAAAAAAAAAAAAAAA
>NW_016807504.1:595915-645554 GCF_001698545.2 Rhinopithecus bieti | reverse complement strand
AATGAAAGAGAGACAGAGAGAGAGAGAGAGAGAGATTTAAAAACAGTGCATTACAAAAACAAAAAATCAAACTTCCTTAAGTGGCACTTCTGAAAGTCGAACTGACACTACCAGAAGAGATGTAGGCCAGTTAAGATAGGGATGTTCTTACTCAATTGGTCATTAAAACATCCACTTGTTTGTAATACGTATTTATAATTGCTTTCTGATTGAAAAATAGAACAAGGTTTTGCTAGGTTTACTTATGACAATGATTAGACAACCAGAGATCCAACTGGCTTAGCCCTACTTATCCAAAAGTACATTTCCAATAAGAATATACTTCAATGATTGAAATGAAGACAAAATAAAATACCACCAGGGTTTGCAAAGAGGATATATTTACAATGTTTCTACCCCATTCAAATCGTTTGTGGTTCTGCATTTGCTATATTTTTAGTTTTTTCCAGCAAAGGGTAGTATGAAAAACTGATTTTCAAATCATGTTAAAATGAAATATGTTTTAATTTGCATTAGCAGTTGGCTATAGAAAGATTATACTTTGAGAGCCCTTGGCATGAGGTTGAATATCAACTTTGTATCTTTGATCAGTATCTTGCTATAAATTAGCTTGGCATATAAGCAGTGCAATGCCATATCTCAGGGGCAAAATGCAGAAGAACAGTTTTGTTCCCTCTTGCTGGCTGATGACTGAAGCAAGAAGTCAAAGCACTTTCCCTGCGGGAAGTAAGGTGTGATGGTTTGCTCCAACAGCGAAGGGAAGAGGAAGGCTCTTTGTAGGGTTAGGGATCAAACAACAACAATAAAAACCCAATAAAGTTTTAAAAATGGTACCCCAAGAAGAGGAATAAAAACGACAATTTGCACACTCTGATTGCACTGAACATTTTATCTGGCGTCATGTGTCATCTGACAGGAGGCATCTTGAGTGAGAATTTTCACATTAGATCTCATAAGCCTCTTGCTTGTCTTCAGCTTTCTGTTTCCTGTAAGAGATACGTTATTGTCACAGTTGAAAATAAATCTTAAGAGGACTATCTTATATTTATTTATATGCATTTATTACTATTATAATTTAATGTGTTTTTCCATTTATTCATTGGCCTATGTTGGAAAGTGCTCATGTCAACTAATTCACTCATCAACCTTAGTTGGTCTTCACAGCAAATTCAACAAGTACCAAACTGGGTTCTGCACAGTGCCTCGGTGTTGTGTGGTGGGACACAGGGCTCTGAGAAGAGGGAAGGAATGTATTGAGTTATCGACTCCCCTCAGCCCCAACTCAACATTACAGCTCTGCTTTTGTTGGTTTTAAGTACTGGAGTTAACAGTAATGACATTCTGCTGCCCCAAAAGGCTACTTCTACTTTAAAATAAACTAAAACTTGAAAAAAACTTCTCTGTTTGCAGGAGGAAAGTCTTTCTCATTCTAGACCTCAAAATCAAAATACATTGAGCTTTATAGAACTTTCAATTAGACATAATGGCTTATACATTTTCAGCTTCTATTATAAAAAGTTATCATTTGACACATATTTATCATCTACTTGAGTTTAAATATATTAATTAAAAAATTGTCCTCAACTTATCTTCTATTAAATTGAGAAAATACAATCTTTGAATGGGTCGGGGGAGAATTTATGATATGGCTTACTGCCAACTCTATCTTGTATAGCTATCTGTCAAGCCTAACAAGAGAGTACATCTTTGACTAAAGAAGTTTCCTCCAACTGGGGAGGTCAGTGTCACAGACTAGGCATACACTTTCAGAAGTGTAAAGGTGAAGGACAGTCAGTCAAACCAGTCACATTACCCTAGTGATGGCTATGGCAACTTTCTCACTCACATCACATAACTCTGTCATCTTGCTGGGTTTTTATCAGCCTGCTACAATGCTATAAATTATAATATCTCTAGATCAATAGCTCTTATTTCTTAACAATATGTTTGCCATATGTATTTCTTATCTGAAAATCTGCAAATGAAGATAAACCCTAGATAAATAAATTGCAATTAACATTTAAAACTTTGGAACACATTTCAAGAAAATTCTCAAATTCTCAGAACTTCAGTTTCTGCCATCATAGACATTAGAGTACTGAAAAGCTTGTGATAAAACAGTAACATTTCTGTACACTGATAAAGGTTCCTAACTACATAAAACAACTACAGTCTAACATCGGTAAACTTGGGAAAAAATTATAGATACCTCTAATTCTTCATTATTATCTTCTCCTCTTTCATATCCTCCAAGTACCTGCATTTCTGCAATATTTCTTCGACCTACATTTGCTTGTTCTCTTTGTCTGCTTCCTGATCCTCTTGATGACATTGAGCTTGAGGAACTGGGATCTCTGGGATTATTTGATGTTGGAAAAGTAGGTCTACAATAAGGTAGAATATCCTCTGTGTAATGAAATATAATAAATGCAGGTGAACACCATCATACACTTTCAGTGTATATTGTATCACTCCTGTCTATCTGCAATTCTGAATAAGGAGGCATCAGTGATTTAAGGTATAAATGAGGACACTCTATACGCATAATGAATAATGCAGCATAGTGTCTTGAAAATGAAAAGTATAAGCCTTGCTGTTTTCCTATTAGTAGTCAGGGATTTGGACTGATTCCACTCATAAGCTCTTGTCTGTCTCAAACTCACTAGAGACCAATATCATTAAAAGAGGTAAACCAAACCTGGAGTCAGACTTGGCTTCCAATTCTGTCATTCACTATACGATCTCAGATTATTTTAGGCTTTAGTTTCTACTTTTCCAAAAAAAGTGATGATAGTATCTATACCTAGAGGGTTTCCTAGTGTTGATAGGAAAACAGATGAAATAATAAAATATCTATGTAGCTTATAAAATGTTATAAGGAATTGGTAAAAAATCAAGCCCAGTCTCCTAGAAATACCAAACAGAGCCAAGCCTGGGTTCACTCCACAGACACCAAAATATCAACCTCCATGTCAATGTCCTATTTACATTGTGGAACTCTGAATCTTAGAAGCCTGCTATTGTTACTAACTTCAATAAGCAAGTCACTCCAATTAATTTCTGTCTCCGGAATTTCTACCTCCTTACTGCTTGAAATTTGGTGCTTCTCCTACTGATGCATCCTCCAGCTGCTCACTTGTCTCCAAAGTCTGCCAACTCTGCCTTTTGGAGGACAAACACATAAACACCTAACTCTTTGGCATGCTCTTCCCCACCTCTCCCAAATGCTTCCTCTACTATTCACATTGCCTGAATGAAGCCTGATTTTCCCTGAAGTTTCCCCTGACGTTCTCTGTAGTGGAAGGGTAAGGAGGAAGGCTTGCCTCTAGCTCACCATCACCAGTTCCACATCACTGCTCCTTTATCCTTGAACAAAAATATCCCCACTTCTGAGGCCCAAGCCATCGTTTTTTGAAGCCAGTATAGTCCTCTTTGATAATGCCTTGTTCTCTGCATTCTACTCATCACAACTTTCACTCCTAAACCACAGTTCTGACACAGGAGTTTCACAGTCCATGAGGATGACTGTTTCTGCAGCTTCTCTTCACAGCACTTGATACCGTGTGACCGTCATCCTCTGTCTCTGTTTCATCAACGGCTTTCTCTCTACTGACTTTCGTTTTCTCAAACTACAATATGATAAAATCTCTCTCTTGCTAAAAAGTTTCCCCTTAAGACTCTGCTTTCTATGAAATCAACACTTTTCTTTCCTCACCACTCAGCCAAGCTTCTTGAAAAGCAATTTGGATTCAATATTGATAGTCACAATTCCCATTCACTCTGCATCCCACTGAAATCCATTTATGCCTGCATCACTACTATGAAACTGAGAAAATTGATAATGCCAACCGTGTTTCCAGCCTTGTGTCCCTGGACCTCTTACTGCTCTCAATCAATGCAAATATTATTATTCTCTCAGCTGCTAGTTTTCCTTCCTCCCTGGTCAATCGTCTGTGAGCTCTTTTTATGAAGTGCCACTGATATGTTGATGCTCTACACGTTTCTACTTTCAGCCTAATGTATATAATTCATATATATGTATGATATATATGAAAGTTCTATTATACATTATACATACATGTATAATTATACATTATACATATATGTATGTATATCATTCATGTGTGTGTACGTGTGTGTGTGTGTGTGTATATATATATATGAATGATATAGTTTGGACATTTGTCCCTACCCAAATCTCATGTTGAATTGTAATCCCCAGTGTTGGAGGTGGTGCCAGGTGGGAGATGTCTGGCTCATGGAGGCAGATCCCTCATGCATCGCTTGTGCCATCCACTTGATGATAGGTGAGCTCTCGCTCTGATTTCACACAAGATCTGGTGGTTTAAAAGTATATGGCACCTCCGCCCCACTCTCTCTCTCTCTCGCTCCTGCTTTCACCATGTGATGTGCCTACTCCGCCTTCATCTTCTGCCATGATTCTAAGTTTCCTGAGGTCTCCTCAGAAGCCAAGTGGATGTCAACACCATGTTTCCTATAAAGACTGCAGAACACTTAGCCAATTAAATCTCTTTCTTTTATAAATTACCCAGTCTCAGGCTTTTCTTTATAGAAACGCAAGAATGGCTTAATACTATATATATAGTTTTTCTCCTTCTGACCCTAGGTGATTTTGCCCAGTCTCACAGATTAAAACCCTTTCCAAACTATAACTGTCATAAGGGGAGGTATTTTGTCTGCTTCGTGTGCTGATATACTTTCACCTTGACCTATAACAGGTCATTAATAAACTGTTTTCCATGATTTTCATCATGCTGAATCATTATATTTTTAATTCCTAAACTGCGCCCCAAACCTTAGGCTCCTACAGGCAACCCAACTGAACCCCTACTCTTGCATGTTACTCAAACTCAGCCTGTTGAACACTGACCTCACAATGCTCACTCCCTTAAATGTCTTCCTTTGCTATATTCTCGAAGACACTGAATGACATCACACTAATCATTAAGATATGCAAGACAGAAAATGAAATTATTATAGATTCTTCCCTTTCAACAACCTTTCCATACATCTTAAGTGTATCATTTCCACATAGTCTGACATACAACAAGTAAGGTTGATTCTGACTCTAAAAAGTTTCTTGAATTTTCCGAGTCACCCATCCTTGCTCCTATAGCATGGTTTATATTTTCTACAGTTCTTGTCTGGGGTTTTATACATCTTCAAACATCCTTGAGCTATTCCTCTCTAAACTGTCTTCGCTCAGCCACTTTCCTCTTATAAAATCTATAGGCTCTTTATGACTTAAGACTTCATGTACCTCAAGAGCTTCATCTCTGACCACTTTTATTATGTAGTAGTACTGAATTTCTTACAGTTTCCTCAATAGACCTTCAAGCTTTGTATGCACATTATCCACCTAAATAAATCCTCTTTTCTTATACAAGCTAAATTCCACCCATTCTTAAACACTCAGTTCATATGTCATTTCTGCCAGGAAAGATCAAGAGATCTTTCCTAACAGTCTCTCACAGTCCTGAGTGAATTCTCTCTCTTCTGGACTCTCAAGTATCATGGCACTATGAAGGTTATACGGAGCACAACAATATCTATGAATGTATACATTATCTGTCCCTCTCTCCCTGACTACAAGCCCCTTGAAGTCAAGGTTTATGCTTATACATAAATCTCAGGATTTAGTACAATGCTTAATAACACAGTAGGTGTTTGATACATGTAGAAATAAATTGAACTAATGGAGGCAAATGTCAGCAAAATGATCAGACATTCAAGTCCAAAAGACCACTCTCCTTAATGAAAAATAATCATTCATTATACACATAAATCAGGGTGCCTCTTTCACTATGAACAATGTAAACGGAAATATGAAGGTGAAAATTACAGCAATGCATACAAACGACCACTTAATGGCGTATATAGATAGGGTTATGATTCAAATAAAAAATTGGAAAAGCAGAGCATGTTAAATAACTCTTCAGTGTACCTCAGTGATTTCCATGATTCCCTGGGTTCCTTGTTTCTAGACTAATGGTCTACTCTTAGTTCTTTCGTTAGAAATATTTTTATAGCAGAAAGGACAACTTATGAAATTTCTGAAGATTGATTTTTTAAAATTTAGTCTCTGTTTTCTAAATCTGCATACAAAATATTTCCAGGTGTATAAAATTTCCTTCTGAAGAAGAATCTCACCTACTTTTTAATTTTAAAAAATATTTATTTATTTATTTATTTATTTTCCAAGACAGAGTCTTGCTCTGTCACCCAGACCTGGAGTGCAATGGCGTGATCTTGGCTCACTGTAACCTCCTCCTCCCGGGTTCAAGCAATTCTTCTGCCTCAGCCTCCCGAGTAGCTGGGATTACAGGTGCACATGACCACACCCTGCTGACTTTTTTATTTTTAGTAGAGATGGGGTTTCGCCATGTTGGCCAGGCTGGTCTCCAACTCCTGACCTTGTGATCCACCCACCTTGGCCTCCCAAAGTGCTGGGATTTCAGGCATGAGCCACTGTGCCCAGCCAAGTTTTAATGAAGCCTTCCTACAAGCAGGAATCGCTCCACACGTTCTAGCCAGATATAAACCTCGCAATTTACATGATCACATTCTATTTATGAATCGCTATTTGGAGGTGAGTCACGCTGAGTCAAAAGTTCAGAGCCAGATCAACTTTGGGTTAACTGAGAAAAATAAGTTTTTCAAACTTTGGATTGCAGTGATATCATCAAGGACTTTGTGGTCGCACAATAGAGGCATGAGTCTGAGATGCACAGCTTTATCTATCACCTTGCTTCTGAGTCTATGCCTGGATTAGGAGTTCAGGCTGCAGTCACAGAACAAAGAGAAATTGCCCTCCGTGTTGAAAAGAAGTTAGCTAATGACCAGACGTCCATAATAAATACAACAATACACTGAGGTCAGATCTTACCACAATATATCTACTAAAATACAGTAGTCAAGTCCCCTGTAGGTTTTTAAGTTTCATTCCCCTATCACTCTTTGCTGATATCCTCAACCAATAATCTTCCGTTTCTTGGTTTCTTCTCTTTAGTCTATAATAATGTTCAAATGCACTATCCTAAAACATTTCCAGTGATTTGGCCTTTCTGTCAAACCCTATCCCAAGATTTCCTCCTCATCCGAAACTTCCAAAAAGAGTTTACATGTGCTGATCACCTCCCTTCCAAAATTTCCATTCACTTTCCAACCCCATACAGCCTGGCTTTTATTCTGACCCACAAACAACATATCGCAAGATCCCTTTTACCCTCGCTTGGGTTTACATTCAACTTTCACCACTGTGGTATTTTACATACCTTCCTGTCTGAAAATTTCCCACTTCATTCTTTATAGGACACTATTTTCGATGGCTTGGATACCTTGATTATTAAATCTCTGGGTCGGACAATCCGTTTCCTTAATAGGATGTTGATTATCTACCTAGTCTCTAATATGATCATCCTTGACTAGTGGTGTGTTGGAGCAGGCTCAATATTTCACAATACCTGATTATATTCATCTCTTCCTACCTCCGCATTCAGTGACTTGAAATTGGCAATTCTGAGAGTATTCACACAACAGAAGCAAGCAAATGGCTACAAATTAGGGTCTGCTTTTGTTTTCTCCTGGACAGTTGACTGATAAATAGTTACTGGCATTATCTCTGCTGAAATTCAGGCTTTGTTATTCACATAATTATCACCTCTGTGTTGTGGGTTCTAAAATCCACTCTGTCCTCACAATCTTTCTCCTCATCTTTAAACCTAGTTCTCTAAATTTTTATTATGATTTTTACTACCTGTGTTCTTGTCAGCATTTTAATCCATTCAAAACTGCAATAATTTTCCCCATGAAATTTAACATTTTCCCTGTTCTTTATTTTTTTTTTTTACATTGGTTAATATGAGCTTGTTCCACTGGTCACTCAGGGCCACCTACTCAACCTACCAATACTTCTTTTGTTTACTCTATTATCTCAACTCACCTTTCAACATTCAATGAGCCACCAAGTCCTCCTGGGCCTCTCTCTGAAGTGCCTGTACAGGCTGATCCTTCCTGTTCTTCTGAGCTATTTTAATTCAGTGCTTTCATATTTTATACTTGAGTGTTACTGTAATGTTTCTGACACCCTCATCTACCAGTTTCCAGTCTTCCTCCACTATACAGTGCTGCCAGTTATTTTTCTAAAACACATATCTGATTATGTCATTTCTCACTCAAACTCCTTATTGGCTCACAACTGCCCTTGTCGTAAATCTCAGCCCCTCAGAATAGTGTCCCTCGCCTTTGCAACTGGGCCTAACCACCTTTCTAGTTTTATTTTTCACCCAGGCTACAGAGCAGTTGTGCGATCTCAGCTGACCGCAGTCTTGACCTTCCAGGTGCAAGCCATCCTCCCACCTCAGCCTCCTGGGTAGCTAGGACTACAGACATGTGTCACCACGTCCAGCTAATTGTTGTGTTTTTTTGTAGAGATGGTCTCTGGCCCCAAACATTCAATTCTCCAGCCAAACTGGAAACCATTGTTCACCAAACATTCACTTTCATACATTCATGTTCTTTTCTCAACCTATTTCTTTTCCCCGCTATCTCTTCTCCCTCTTTAACCTGTTGAAATCATGCTTTCCTTTAAAATGTAACTCAATTGGCACCTCTCCAGGAAGGCCTTGTATAAAGTCACATACTGGAGTGAATTGTATTAAATTAAAGTTATTCGAGTACATGCCTATGTCCTCCATTGGAAAGCAAATTTCTTAATCTTACCACTTTTCGTATGGCCGCATAGAGCCTAACTGTATGCCTTGCAAACACTCAATCTGTATTTATTTGCTGCTTGATTGGATGACTACCTTGGACGAGATGACTCTTTGCTGGTGGAAGGTCGCGTTTTGCTGCCTTGTTTCCACGTCCTTTCCCGTCATTTGGCTGTTCCTGGGCTTCTCTGGGATCACCTGGATTTGTTCGCATGTCAACAACTTGTCTTCCATCCAATACTTCTCTCCCCTTGTAACTGCTTCCTTTTCTATCTGACGATCTTTCTGTTCTTGCATCTATAGAAGGGAGTTTTGGCACCACAACAGGTCGTACTTCCAGCTGTGTCTTGGATTGGACAGTAGGTGACTTTATAGCAGGTGGTGGCACAGGAGGTGGCGGAAGATCTAAAAAGAAACATTAAAAATACTGCTGTAAAAGTCTGCTACTTATGAAACCATCACACACTTGGATTATCATTGGAGTCACATTCACCTATGAGATACTGTATCTTAAATGAACTAGAATACTTGAAGGTAACCAAGGAAAAAGACCTCAAATTTTATTTTTTATTTATGTTTATTTATTTATTTATTTATTTATTTAGAGACAGGGTCTTACTCTGTCATTCAGGCTACAGTGCAGTTGCACAGTCTCAGCTCGCTGCAGCCTCGACCTCCTGGGTACAAGCAATCCTCCCATCTCAGCCTCCTGAGTAGCTAGGACTCTAGGTATGCGCCACACACCTGGCTAATTTTTGTGTTTTTTGTAGAGATGGGGTTTTGCCATGTTACCCAGGCTGGTCTCTCACTCCTGGACTCAAGTGATCTGCCCACCCTGGCTTCCTAAAGCGCTGGAACTACAGGTGCAAGCCACTGCACCTGGCCAAGACCAACAACTTTAATGTACTCTTGTTATCTAGCACAGAACTCCTGAATGACAAAGTTGGGACTTAATGACGTCTGCTCCTGGGATAGCTAACAGCGGGTATGTGTACTGTAACTTTCTCTCTCCGAAGTGTGGGAGAGCTTACTAATTGATTTCAGTAGAACACTGCTAGTACCAGGTGCACGCCTTTGCTCCTTCAGGCAATCACTTCAAATTGATTGAGGTTGGTACTTGAGTTGAGACCTATTTGCCATCTCTAATCTAGCCTAAATCTCTTCTCATTTTGTAGAGAAGGAAGCTCAAACTTGTAGACCTTAAGCTACCCTGCAATCTCAAAGCTAGATATAATCGGAACCAGGACTCATCAATGGTTTAGTGTTCTTTATATTACTATATTCAGTTGCATGTTTATAGTATACTATTCATTGATGGACTCTCACCATTTTATGTACCCAGAGGTTTTAAACCAGATAATCACTGGTATAAATATAGGTTAATTTGATCTACACATACACACACACACACACACATGCACACACACACACACACAGTTATTTCTAGTTGTAGTTACATATTAAGTAATACATATTACATATAATTTAACCTATATAATTTAATTTCTTCCTTTTTTATGAGACAAAGTCTTACTTTGTTGCCTAGGCTGGAGTGCAGTGGTGTGATCTCGGCTCACTGCAGCCTCTGTCTCCCATCAAGTGATCTTCGTGCCTCGGCCTCCTGGGTAACTGGGACCACAGGCATATGCCACCACAAATGATTAACTTTTGTAGTTTTTGTAGTGACAGGGTTTCACTATGTTGCCCAAGCTGGTCTCCTGTGCTCAAGCCATCCACCCATTTTGATCTCCTAAAGTGCTGGGATTATAGCCATGAGCCACCATACCCAGCCTATAATTCAATTTTGTATATCATAGATATACTTAAGAATGAAAGTAGGCATAAAATTTGATATCTAGAAAGAAAATTTTTAACCAGTGCTATCTTTAAAAATCATTCCTATATATACTCCAGGGAGAAAGGAAATATGTATCCTAATATTATTTGGTAATTTAGTAGAAAAATATGAGTAGATACTAAGTTTTGGTTATTCTGGCTGTAGTGTGGGGAATGTATTAACAAGAAAAGCTTCAATTCAGGAGGTCAAGAGATTATTGTTATTATTATTTTATTTTTTATTTTTATTTTTGAGACAGAGTCTTGCTGTGTTGCCCAGGCTGGAGTGCAGTGGTGCGATCTTGGCTCATTGCAACCTCTGCCTCCTGGGTTCAAGCAATTCTTGTGTCTCAGCCTCCCGAGTAGCTGGGATTACAGGTACGTGCCATCACACCCAACTTATTTTTGTATTTTAGTAGAGACAGGGTTTCACCAGGTTGGCCAGGATGGTCTCGAACTCCTGACCTCATGATCCTCCTGCCTCAGCCTCCCAAAGTGCTGGGATTACAGGCCTGAGCCTGTAATCTCTTGACCACACCTGGTCAAGAGATTATTATAACTCACATAATTAATGATAGGTGATAAAATGTTATTGGTGGCTGCTCAGATGGAGAGGAAAAGACGTGTTTGAGATTAAGGGAGAAAAATCAATATTATTTCAGGATCAATGAAATACAGTACAGGGGTGGGGGAGGAAGAATCTCAGATGACTTTTAGGATTTTTGCCATAGTTGTCTCGGTGAATGAAAAGAACATCACTGAAGGTACAGAACGCAGCAAGAAGGGAGATGTTTGTGAAGGAAGAGTGCAAGTTCAGTTTTAAAAACGTGAATAGGAGGAGCTTTTGGAGCATCAATATAGAAAGGTACAACAGGTATTTGTAAATAAAATCTGAATTTCAGGAGAGATCAAAACCAGAAATACAGAGATTTTGGAATTATCAGCATAGCTATGTTTTTAAGTATTGTCTTTAGAAATGGTAACGTTTTCACGTTTGTAGACTACTGTCTAGAATAAACTAAAACACATTCATAAAACATCTATTACACGCTTGGTATTATAAAATCACCCTTAAGATTTTAAATTTAAAAATACAAATTTACATGGTAAAAAATTCAGTAGGAGTTTAAACTTGAAAGAACAACCTCGGTACCTCCCCACCTCCACTTCTAATCTCCAGGATTGACTATGCAGAGGTAATGGGTTTGAAAGGTTTTCTATAGATCATTCCTGAAGTTATTTATAAAGCAGGGCTGTCTAGTCTCATCACTGCAGGGAGCACCATTCATATCAAGGACTATAGACAATGTCCACACCTGGGATGACACAGAGTGCCTGTCTTCCCATTCACATGTGGTGACCAGATAGAAAGGACCACACATACACAGAGACAGCCTTCCTTCTTTACCTTCCCCGATTCTACTTATTATTAAAGATAACCAAAAAGAGAGAGTTAGAAAACAGGCTGTATCAAGTAGCCTAAAGCCAAGGGACCCAAGGCAGAATGATTTTAAATTCAGACTGAGCCTGGGATTGGCAATACGGGGAAAAAGGTCTAATTCAGAACACACCATGAAAAAGAGAGAGTGAGTGACCGCAGGCTCATTTCTGCACTATCTGCTTGCGATAAACTTAAATTGGATTGCAAACACAGATTATCAGGAAGCCGATGACTGCCACTTTCATCACATCATAAAATGTCTGGGCCTTTAAGATATCAAAGCTGATGACTACCACTATCTTAACATCGCACAAAGTCTTGGGAATATATGACTCATGAGACAAAATCTGTTACTAGATGTTCTAGATAGGTGTTATTTATAACACAAGTTAAAAAGAGAAGAGAACCTGATGACAATTTAAAGAATTCTAACTTCCTATATATATTTGTCACTGTATCTAATGACAATTAGAGAGGGAAATGTTGACAGGTTTGATTTCTTATACAAACAGATTGCCAAATAAATTCTTTCTTAGGTATTATAAAATATCACCAAGCAGGGATATCCCTGCTTACGAGGCCAGGGATTATTACAGTACAAACAATTCTATATTCCACATAGTGATATATAGTGCTTTCACCCAATTTGTACCATGAGTAGTACAAATTGGATTTCACAAATGGGATTGTGGACTTGTTTTGTATGTGTGTGTGTGTGTGTGTGGATTTTATGTAATCGTATAAACACTCATTCTTTCTACAAGACTTTCCAAATAACAGTATAATGCATGTAAAGTAACATAGAAGAACATGTGCATTCAGACAAGTCTGCCAACATTAACTTGCTATAGAGATCTAGCACTCTATTAACTTAACTGCTTCAAGTCTTCAGACCTTGTAATTAATGATAAATCAAGTCAAAATAACATTATTCCAAAGAGGGTGGTGAATTTATAATTTATGAAAAGTAGGAATGGAGAAATAATGTAGATTTCATTTTTAAATCAACTATGTAAATGCATTAGAAAGGTTGAAGAGAGGGGGTGAAAAGAATCTATTAGAAGGTCCTAGAAATGCACTTATTCCTGGCTTTTACTTATTAAGACTCTGGCTAATACATATTCATGTATCCTAATCCTACCCTTTATCTGGGTTAAACTTGTAAGAGGCAAATATGAAATAAATAAATCATTAGATACCGCCTGTCAGTGTGACTGTAGCATGCAACACTCTCCTTTGCACTGAGTTCTCCGAGTGCTTACGAGGCCTTGGGTTTGACCACAGAGCAAGTTTTGGCCACAATGCCAGGTGGTAGGGGCTGGTGCACTGTTATGGGCTGAGTTGTGCCCCCTTAAAATTCAAATCGTGAAGTCCTAACCCCCAGTACCTCAGAATGTGACTGTATTTGGAGTCTTTAAAGAGGTAATGAAGGTAAAATGAGGTCACTAGGGTAGGTCCTAATCCATTATAACTGGTGTCACTAAAGGAGGAGATTAGGACAGACACACACCGGAGAAAGATCAGATGAAGACACAGGGAGATGACGGCCATCTCCCAGCCAAGGAGAGAGGCCTCAGAAGAAACCATTCCTGCTGATACCTTGGTCTTAAATTTCTGGCTTCCAGAAGTGTGAAGAAATAAATTTCTGTTTTTTAAGCTACCTAGTCTGCGCTACTTTGCTATGGCGGCCCGCGCAAACTAATACAAGGATTAACTGAGAAGGATCATCACAAATTACTCTTTATCAGTTCAGACATGGCCACTCTTCATCTTTCTTTATATAGTTTTTAAAGACCCTAAGAAGGAAGGTCATAATCTGAACAAAATTAACAAAGTAAAGATGCTACAACATCAACACTGATAAACCATATTCTGAACAATAGTCACCTAAATGTATTGACAATAATCAAACTCATCCATCATAATCCATACATTTTGCTCACTAAAAAGAAAAAATACCCCACAAAATTCTTCATGTCTTACTAATATGTTCGATTCACATTTTAACAATGGGTAGCTCTTTAAATTCTTTCTTCCTCTCCCTTCTCTTTTTTAATAAATTGTACCGATTGTGTCTGCATTAAGCTTCTTCATGAATTGGTCTATGAATCTTTTTCCAAAAATGCAGTGTAGTAATTTGGGAAAATAATTTCTGAAAAAGTGGCTTTTGTCTCTGTGTCATAACCACTGCCATCCAGAGTGTGTACATTTCTCTTATTACTAGCATTAACAAGTATCTGCATTATATGACTTCAATTAATCAACATGCATGATGGGATATGTATATAATAAGACACAGCACTGTTATTTTGTGTTTTTTTTTACCCAACAGTAAGCATACAGCATAAAATTCAAGACTTGTTAGTATAGCAAACATAACTTGAAGGATGGTTATCAAAATATTGAAAGAAAGTGAATGCTGTACTAGCTTTAGTCATTTCTCCATTTTATCTATTTTTGTGACTCAGAGAAAATAATTACTGGCTTTTATATTGCAGTATGCACTATGATAATTTTGCGTAATCACTTTTGTGAAATGAGCAATTAGAAATCCAAATAAACATTTCAGATTAACTTTTGGCTTTACAAATATTTCAATATACATCTTTGGTATTTCTGAAATTAATTTAAAAAATAACTTGGAGGCATCATCATTCAATTTAATAGTTATTATTCAGGGATTAGCTAGAATTATATTTAATTATTAACACTGAAATAAGTACTACAGCACGTGGGATAATAAATACAGACAATTTTCAAGCATAGTGTAATTTATAACTGTGATACAATATTTGTTAACTTGGCATGCTTACATTATTGAAAACATTTTCAAAAAGCATCACTCAATGCCAGAGTCCCCTTTGAACAAGTATAAATAAGTGGTAGAAAGATCTACACAAGGCTTTAGGCCAGATTTTCTCCCTTATGTATTCAATTTCCATGTGTTTACATCGAGGCTTGCTGTTTGGTCAGTTTTTCAGTGAGGAGCACTCTCTTCTAGATAATAAAATTTGATAAAACAGCCATAAAACGTGAAAATGCCATTATAGTAGCCCCATAAATGTAAAATTGCCGGTAGAGTTGGGGGATTTATACCTAGTCTCTGTCCCTTCACAGAGGCAAACATGCAAAAAGCCACTGTAATAACCCTTCAAAATCAGATAATATTCTGACAGCTCAGTTTCACTAACAAAAGAGTCCTGGGCAGAAGCCAGGAGGCCCAGGTGCACTGTGTCATGCCAGTATTTAATGTAGTCTAATATCAGAGAGATGCTAGTAAGAGAAAATACTCAGAATAAAGTACAGATAATAGCATGGACAGCCACTCATTGCAAAATTACTTGTGCTCGTCATGCTGTGAGCTTTGTATTAAATTCTTCTGTCAAGTGGTAGGAATCATAGGGAGAAGTACCTCAGAAAACCTTCCTTGCAACCTTGGATAAGGATCTATAATATTAGGCTTTCATATGATAATGGCAAACGATGCCCTTTTTGAAAAATTGCTGACTGGTAATGAAAGTCCTAATCAGATTTTGTTGCAGAGGACCAGGAGGTGGGGAAACTATGCCTGTAACATAGTTCCTTCCTCCACCCCTTTAGCAAATTTAGCAAACTTGACAAGAGCAGTGAGTCTGAGAGAATTTATCTTACATGAATTTCCAACAAAGCCCGTGGGGTTGTTTTATAAAATGAGAAGGTGGTGGTTTAATAAATGCTAGGCCACCTAAGGCACTTTCATTAAAGGCTTTCTCTAGACAAAATCACACTGTTTGCATTTTCCTCCTGTGCTCCCTCGAGAATGTGAACGTCACCTCTTCAGTGAGAGTGGATACTGTATGTGAAGGCATGAAGATAGATGATTTATCTTTTGGCGCCCCAAATAACTGTTTGTGACACCACTATCGTTAGAATTAATATTCAAACCCATTTATTGTCTTCTATTTGAATGCAAAAATTGTAAAATAAAAAAATGAGGACACTCTGGAGGATTTATCACTAAATCTGACAAAGGTTAAACCTATGCCATTACTTCAACTGCCAACTTCAACTGTAGTGATGTCCATTTGTTTGAAACTACAAAATAACTTTCAAAAACATTAAGGATCTACAAATGGTTTTGTTTTTCAAATAACAAGCTTATTAGAAAACTGCAAGGAAATGCTAGACAAAATATGCAAGTAGACTGCTTCTATAAGTAATATAAAGCTGATTGTTAATAAATTTTTAATGTAATTTCTAATGCCAGTGAACGCATTTTCTAGCCCTAGAGAGGCAGGGTAAATAGGCGAGATTCAGAGATGTTTTCATCCGTGTCAATGGACTCACCATCTGTGTAGGCTTCTCTGCGCAGATGTCCTGGCTGGTGTTTTGGTTTCTTGGCTGGTCTGGTTTTCTGCATTACAGCAGCGCTCATGTTGCTGTCTGTAGACACAGGACTTGTGGGCCTAGGGCACTGAGACGCATGAAAATGTCGACGGCCTAAGGAGAAAAAAAAAAAAAATCCAACCCAAACTCATCAGTGAATTTTAATTACAACAGGAACAACAAAAAGAAAACATTAAAACTATAAACAGCCCTAATTTTTCTGAAAAGCAACAAAAAAAGCTTAAACAAACTCTTCTAGCAAATAATAGGCTTGTTGTCACTCTGCTATTTACTGGAGAAAATACCCTAAAAGCATTTACTGTTTATTTCGTTTGTTTTAAACCACAGTGCTGTTATTCTATAAAGTTCATGATACCTATTTGTTAAAGGAAAGTATTCCAACTATTTTGCAATTAGCTTCACTAAAACGTTATACTTAAACCAAAATAGCAATTAAATTTTGGCATAATATAGCCAATGTTTGTTGCTTTTTCAAAAGAAGAGCTAAAGTTCTTAAGAAATTCATGTTCTAAGAAAAATGAACAGTACTAACGGCATTCGTATTTTAATTAAACATATATTTATAGTATACCTTGAAGACAGACTCAAGTGTGCTCTCTGCAGGTGGTCTGAAATTGATCTAGCTCACATATTCAGGTCTGCCAAAAATTACTTACATCCCTTTTCTATCTCTAAATATTTGCAAGTTCTGGATACTTAAGGTGATCCCTCCAAGACTTCCTTTTATTTTTGGTGGTGGAAGAGTTAGATGTTTGGTTTTGGAGAAACAATAATCCCAGGTACCAGTGGGAACTGAATTTACTAATTAGACACAGCATATTTCAAAACTCCCACATTCTATGGTGTATTAAATAGATGCTGTATTACAACCTACAACATATTTAATCCATAATGCCCATGGAGATCTATTGGTCCTTCTGAAAATCAGAAGCGCTACTAAATTACAATACAATGAAATATTAAATCAAACTCTGTCTAGCTATGATGGAGACTATTACAATTAAAGTTACATATCCCTGAAAACAGAGAATTAGGGCTGAGACTGAACCCATTATTCATTCTATTGTGTAAGGCCATCCACTGCTCACAGACCCTGAGCTATAAGGTCGTTTACGGATGAATTTGCCATGCTATTTCCATGTTTTGTCCACTTAATAAACTGAGATATTTTCTCATCTATTCTCAAAGCAGTGGTTTGAGATGCTTAATTTCACCAATTTTTACAGAAGATTAAAAAATAAGGAGGAAATACAAGCTATATGTAAAGTTAGATGTTATTTATTTATTAAGAAAGATAATTAGGTCTGCATAGTTTATTACATTCAGCAGCTACTAGAGGAATAAAAAACAATATTTGATTGAATGACATAAAATATAGGCCTGGCCAAAATAAATATATATTCTACAATAATAAGTTGAGAGATATTTTTCCTGTAACACATTCTTGATAAATAAAATATAGAGATGACTTTACAACGTGATTTACATTTTCTCTGAATATATTCTACCCTGATAAAAAAAAATGGCCAATCCAATATCTGAAAAGACCATGGAAAACTACCAATGTGGTAGTTATTAAACTAAGAAAAATAAAACGGTAAAATACCAGTAACCAATTTGTTGCGACGGTCTTTCCTTTCTCCGAAATGTATCTCTTTCTTGCTGATCATTTTTAATCTACTATTTAGATTTTCTTGGCTATCAAAATACAAACACACAAAATATGTACGGGAATGTATATATTAATTCTACAGAAATGAAAATCATGTGATAAAATGTCTTACATTTAAATTCCTTTCTTTCTTGAACTATTTACTTTCTAAACAGGATTGGGAAGAGAAGGAGATAAGTAAAAATAAATTGTAACATAAAGATGAATAAATGGTAATTAAAAATGGGTGACCAGCAATGAAAGGAAAAATATGAAAAGCACGTGGATTAGCTTGCATCCCAATTATTATATTTAAAATGTTTACTGTAATTATGGAACGTTTATGCTTGAAAATGTATGCACATTACATATACCTTCATATCTTCCCAATTAATTTGAGAGGACATGAAGAGAACGGAGATTAAGGGTAAAAAGCCCATTTTCCAAAGGCCAAAGTGTTCCACTTGGATATTTATCTATTTCCCCTACCGAATTTTTATTTAAATAAGATAAGAGAACTCTCCCAATAAATTTGATTTTGGTGACGTTCTACACAAAACAATTAGAGTATACATTCAAAAAAACAAACTTCATTTAATTGACTGTATGTATAAAGAAATTACATCGATTTGTGTAATATATGTATTTGCTATGGCTATCCTAAAAATGAGGTAGCTTCCTATCACTCATATTATGTAAGATTTATTAAATAAAAATTAAACAAAAGATAATTTAAAAAGCCTTGTCAAGGAAAAGGGAATAATCCAACGAAGTCATATTCTTGGACTGTCATTTCCTTAGGAAACTAAAAAAAAAAACTGTAAGAATAGTTGGTTTTCAAATAGGACATAAGATCACAGGAGAGAACCAGCAACACACATACATACACTGAGTTTTCTTTCCCAGCTTGGTGAAAAGCGTTAGGACTCACCAGCAGCATCCTGCACCTGCCGCCGTGCCACCTTCAGACCAGCATACTCTGCCGCTGCTGCAACTGCCTGGGCAAAGTCAGCGTCGGTGAAAAAGGAGCCGTCCGAAGAACTAACACTGGAGCGCCCACTGGAAATGTTGTCCTCCTCGGAGGCTGAGCCCCAGCCGTTGATCATGGACCCCGTGACAGAGCTCTCCAGGTCCCCAATGCTGGAGGCAGGTGTCTGCTCAAGCCCACGTAACAAAAGCCTTCTGGTCTGCATCTTGGCTACTTCCATGTCGGCTTCGTCTTCTTCCTCTTCTGGTGCATCCGTATCCATATCTGAGACCAGGGGTCCTGAAATGTAGCCATAGGTGTGTGGAGGGGAAATCGGCCGTGGGGGTGGAGGAGGACTCACAGGCTGCCGTCTGTATGAAGATGAAGAAATAGGTCTGGCTCAGCTTGTTATTTAAGACATGAAAGGGCAAATTACCCAAGAAATTCACAAGTATGCAGATTTGATCTTTACTTCCTTTGAGCTCATATGTTCAGAAAAACAACGGAAAATCACGGGATATTTAAGTTTGATTTTATATTGAGTTGCTCTTCACAACCAGGGGCTCCACTGGGTTACTTTCTGATTCAAGTTTGATAGAAATATAGTCAGTTATCTCTAAGCCGTCTTATGTTTTATCATTTGGATTACGTTTAGTTAAAAAAGGAAAAGTAATACTTGTTTTGAAAACATACACATATGTATCTGCCCTAAAGCATTTCAAATATTACCCATAGTTTATCATTACTGAAGACAACTGACATTCATCCTGGAACAGTTTGCTCCATAAACATCTGTTTCTTTCCCCTTTTCCTTTTTTATCATCTCTCCTATTTTTTCAAGCAAATGAAGTCATTCATCTTCATTATATGGAGTAAAATTTCATAAGATTTACAGAAGTACACATTCGGATGTGACATAATTTCCTTTAGATTTCATTCTATTAAAAAAAAGCTATGAAAGCCAAGAGTCATTTTCTCTG
The DNA here is from genome assembly GCF_001698545.2 of Rhinopithecus bieti. NCBI lineage: Eukaryota > Metazoa > Chordata > Mammalia > Primates > Cercopithecidae > Rhinopithecus > Rhinopithecus bieti. The sequence goes on along the minus strand of NW_016807504.1, from coordinate 625,561 downwards.
ATTTATTCGCTATGAGTTTCATTAAAGATTCGTAACTATTTTAACCCTATTGCATTTATTGTTATCCTATATTTTAAAAAAATATTTAAAGGTATTTTTTCTTAAATCCTGGAATTAGTTTAAGAACCAGCGTTGAGGACAAAATGAAGTAGCCTCCCACGATATAGGTAAACAGTTACCAATTAATCGGTTTCAACCAACTCTGCAGACATGAAGAATAACAATAGCTAAAAGCCATCCTTCCACGAACACATTAGTGCTACGATCCACAGGGAATAGATGACTGAGAAGGTACAGAGTATTTTAACTTTAGTGGAAAGAAAGATTCGTGGGAAGAAGTCATCCCCACGGGAGAAGAATGCTGAGATAATAACCCTTAAATTAAAAGTGCCTTCACAAAAGGAAGACATGGTGATTTCTAGTTGGAGGATTGCTTGGTCAGTGACTTGCTCAACAGTCCTAATACTCTCTAAGCAAGGTTAAAGAGATGATATAATGGAAGACTTTCAGATGGAAAGGTCATTAAAACACCTCATCAAATTTTGCACTCCTGAGAAGTAAAGAGGATAGATTCTACACAAGCTGCCAAACTGAGCACCAGTACTGGAGAGCAGCTGAGATTAGGGTCTAGGGTCAGCTGGTGACCTCCACAGCTTGGGAGGCTAGGAGAGATACAGCATGAAGACATGGATAAATCACTTAAGAACTGCAAATGCCTAGAGATGGTGCCCAGGGTTGAGGCCTTCATCAGTGGGATAAGTGCATGTCAGCACCTCTCCTTTAGCACCCTTAAGATACGCATAGAGTAAGATGAGATAAGAATAGTCTTATCTAACCAAGAATAGCCTTATCTAATAGGGCTAACCAAGCAGAAGACCGGATCCTCATCTAGTTTGCCCTTTTCTCATTCCATCTTCCCTATCTTAGCCCTAGGAATTTGCACCTAGCAGAGGCAGGTGGAGGGAGGTATTTAAAAGCATAACACGCTCACTTTCTCCATGCCACCACAGCCACAGAAAGGGACATTTGGCAAAGGATGTCTGGGAATGCACAATTGAGGTTTTAAAATTAACAGAACTGACTGGGTATGGTGTCTCATGCCTGTAATCACAGTACTTTGAGAGGCCGAGGTGGGTGGATCATCTGAGGTCAGGAGTTTGAGATCAGCCTGGCCAACATGGTGAAACCCCGTCTCCACTAAAAATATAAAAATTAGTTGGGCAGGGTGGTGATGCACGCCTGTAATCCCAGCTACTCAGGAGGCTGAGCCAGGAGAATCACTTGAACCCGGAGGCAGAGGTTGCAGTGAGCCAAGATCATGCCACTGCACTCTAGCCTGAGTGACAGAGTGAGACTCTGTCTCAAAACGAAAACAAAACAAAAAAATTAATTACATTAAATTAAATTAACAGAACTAGATTTGAACAGCAAGCAAACAAAACAAAACCCTACAGGATCTGGTCAAGATCTAAATAAAGTTAAAACCATATAGGACCTGCTCCAAGATCTCTACCATAGGGAGGGAAAAGTAACTTTGATATGGCACAGCTTTTAGGGTGGCACGGGAGTTTTTTGAAGAAAAACGTTTTCTGCTTTTTATCCGAATGAATTGAGACACTTTGACAAATCTATTCAATACAAATGGAAAACATTAAAATAAATGATTATTAAAAATACTGCAATTAACTCATTTAATGAGCACTTACTTTGTAGCTAAGCATATTTTACAAGATTTACTCATTTAAATCAGTAACTTTTTGAGTTACTTTTTAAATGATCATTTCACAGGGTAGGATATTGAAATTCAAAGGGATTAAGGGTCTTACCAAAGTTGCCACAGATCACATGTATCAAATGTAGAATTTAAAATCAAATTTTATTTCCAAGGGCATGACCTTCCACACACATATATAAGTGTAAATGTATTATATGTGTGTGTGTGTGTGTGTGTGTGTGTATACACATAAGCTAGGAGAGATATGTGCCATATGCAGATGTATTAAAAAACCAAGAAATAAAAGCTAATATATTACATTGAAAAGGCATGCATATACACAACACATGTGTAATTATATATTATTATGTGTATATATCTGTTATATATACACATAGCATTCTTTAATATAATGCATTATTTTTCATTTCTAGGTGGTTTTTAAAGTGTCTGTGTGTGGCACTAGGAGAAATATGAAAAATGTGCCAAAGCTGAAGTTATTTAAGAGATTAAAATGGATAATTGTTTCAATATGGAGTGTTATACACATAGGAGGAAAACCATTGTTTAATCTGGAATGCAATAAAATACCACACTTAAAAGTTAATTTACAGTCTTTGTCAGCATACAAACCCAAAATACCACCAGAAACTTCTTCCTTTTTAAAGACATGTAAGACTTTTTAGCACAAAGGGGACTATGTTGCCCATCAATAAAGAAAGATGCAGAAAGGCTGACTTCACTAGGAAAGGATGCCAGCATTGTTGTGTTTGGATAATTCACATTCTGTAGAGCAAAAACATCTTCATGTAAAACAAGGGCTGGCTTTTAACTACAACCACCCCTGACAAATGTTGAAGAAAGACAGAAAAATTTATTCAAACCATCTGTAAATAAGGCAAGCCCAGGGAATGCGTGATAAACATGTACAGTTGAAATATGTAATACATTCTATTGGAAAACAAAAAGCCATTTCAAGATGCTGCACTCAAGTGGGACTTGTCGCAAATGAACCTCAACCCTCTAGATTTCTCCCCGAGGGGTTTCAGTGTCTTCTGAAATAAAGTAGAAGTATATGACTGTGTATCGTAACACTCTAGCCTCCTGCAAGAATGATGCCTTCATAAACATGTTCAAGAGAAAAGCAGAATGATGTCATTAATTTATCAAAGTATGTGTTTATACCATTCACCACACAGCATTTACCAGGCAAAAGACAAAGGAGAAAAATGCATACCTTCAAGATTTTGTTTTTACAATGGTGTAGCTTCAATTTCTTGTATAAGTAACTATTACCTCAATTTATCTGTACTAATAAAACAAGTAAATCTATTCCATACATGAACATAACTTCTACTTTTCTAGAGACTTTTACTATACTGCAATAAAGTTAAGCATATCAATCACTTTTTAAAACAATATATGTGAATTAGTTTAATTATAGGATTTTCCAAGCAATTGTTTGAAAAAAAGAGAAGACAAATTCCTATTATGTTGATCACCTAGTTTACCCAGTTTTAGACAAAAATGGAATGCCCTAGAAGTTCACTATAATGCCAAAGTTGAAATATTCATAATAATGCAGGTCTTTAATGTTTCTATAATTAGACTTGCAGTGTTACAATGGTTTAAGTTCAGTAATTTTATTAATGCATCACACTATCTGTACCCCAATCAATAAATATAAATGTAATCAATGTATTTATTCTTTAAACATTTACTGTGTGCCTACCATGCTAAAGACTGCTAGATTTATACCAAAAAGATCACAGGCAAACAGAGCTTAGGAAACATACTTTATGCTTTATGACAGGTAAGGATTCAATTTTAAGGTAAACATACTTAATGTAAGCTATGTATCTGGCCATGGCAGACTGTATTCTGCACAATGTCCATAGCAGTATCTCCCCTTCCAAATGCTTCTCTGAAATGAGAACTTGCCACTCTCCAACCAAGAGAGGTAGATGAGTTCAACACTCTTGAATCTGGATGGACTCTGTGATTGCTTTAATACAATGTGGCAGAAGCAAGACTATGCATCAGTTCTAAATGTAGTTGTTAACTAGCCTGGCAACTTCCTCTTCATGCCTTTTTGGATGCCAGCTGCCATGAAAGAGGTGCCATTACCCTGAGACCCCATGTTATGAGAAGTCCATACTATATGGTGAGATCTGGAGGATAAGATTCCACGTGGAAAGAGACAGAGGTCAAGGAGCACTGAGACATCAGACATATGAGTGAAGAAACTAACTTGGAAGTAGATCTACCATCCCCAGCCAAGCAGCCAAGGCCATATGGATTGGAGATGAATTGTCCAGCTGAATCCTTTCAGAATTCCTGACTCATGGGCTTGTGAATAAAATGATTAGATTACTTTAGGTCACTACATTTTGGAGTGGTTTGTTAGACAGCAATAGAAACAGGAACTTGAGCACTATGTTAGGAATTCAGCTAAATGAAACAGATATCCATGTCTAAAGGGACTTTAGTCTAGTGGAGGAGACAAATAATTAAATATGCAATGACAGAGGATATACAGAGTGTTGGGGGAACACATAAATATGGCTCCTCTCGTAAAGTTGGGACATCAGGGAAAGATTTACTGAGGAGGATCTGCCATTTAATCTTGGATCTAAAGGATACATAGGTGTTAGCTCCAAAAGGAGAGGAGAAAATGGTGTTCCAGGAAGATGGGAGAGCATGTCCAAAGATATTGAGGTGAGTGAGAATTGTGCTTATTCCGGAAACTAGAAGAAACTTAGAGTGAAGACATCACAGATATTGTTCGGAGAGTGGCAATGGGTAAGGATGGCAGGGCACACAGGGGTCAGATCACAAAGGGCTTTGATTGCTACATTAAGGAACCTTGCCTTTATCTTAAGAAAAATGGGAAGCCATTGAGAGATCTTAAGCAATGGAGAGACTTGATCAGTGTTGCAATTTAGGAAAATGGCTCTGCACAGTCTGCAGCAAGGAATTAGATTGAAGGAGGGGCCAGGCTGAAGCAACAAGACCACTTAGCAGAACATTACTGTAATGCAGGTGAGAGAAAATGGCTGTCATAACTCGGAAAGTGCATTTATGGCTGGAGATATGTGTATCACTCAGAATGATATTTAGGCAGTAAAAATCTATAGGAACAAGTAGTTGGATATATGGGTCTGAAGCTCCAGAAAGAGATTTGTACAGAAATAGCTATCTATATCTATGAGTGTACCATTAGGGAAATGGCAGGCTGATAAGAATCAGAAGTCATCTACTGATGGGGCAGGCATTAGAATAGATCAAGGGATCAAGAAGAGACTTCATTCAAATACTTAAGATGGAAATCACAACATTGTATATAGTATCGAAAAGGTATATACAATTAAAATGGCCAATATTAAGGAATTGGTTAAATAGAGTTACATACTTTACACAAGTGTCTAAACAAAAAGCTAACAACATGCAAAAATGCTGTTCAGTGAAAAGAGTAGTTTATGAAATAATATTGGCATATGATAAATCCAAGCAATGTGAGTACAAGTAGAGATGAAAGATTGAAAGGATCTTCACTGAGGTCTTCACAGTGATTTTCTGATTACATAGATCACTGGGACTTTTATTTTGTTTATATATATTTTCAAAAATTTCTATAGTAAACATATAGAATATACATTAATCATAAAAAAGCACTTAAAGCACTTTTAAAATGGGCTTTCACTTACTTTTTATTAGTGCCCAGTGTTATTTCCAGCAATGACCCTGGAAATAAAATCCATAATACCCTTACAGATTGAAAATCATACCTTTGAGAAAGGCCGAAAATAGGCAAATGATTGTAAGTGCAGATAGTTAATGTATTACCCAATTACATATATCTGCCTCAAGTTCTAAGCATCCATTAGCCTAAAATGATAGACAGTAGGTCAACTCCAATTCGTCCATAGTATCCGATTCCATTCATCAAATACTTTACCGAAGAAAGCTCTGCAGAACTCAATGACATGAATGAGATGAGTTCTGCCTTCAAAGAACTTTTAATTTAAATAGGAAAACAGAGATACAAACAGCAAATACTAATGCAACATGAAAACTGGTTAGTGTGGTAACAGGGATGGGAATAGACTCTTATGAAGAGTAAAGAAAAGAGGGGTTGACTTTTGCCAGGCAGGCAGAGGACGTGTCATTTGAACAGGGCTTTGAAAGATGAGAGGTGCTTACCAGCCAATCAGGAAAGAGGATGTAGAAGACCTGGATGTTGATGAGTTTCAGGCAAATTTAGGAACTTCAAAACAGACTAATTAGAAAAAAAGTGTACGTAATGAAATTGGGGGGAAAGTAAATAAAAGGAAAAGGATTGTGAAAACCTTTAATTATTGGGTTAAACACTATATTTGACTCTGAATGGGGGAACATTACCAGACTTCTTGTGTGCAAATAAAAATATTGTGAGAATGAACAGAAAAACAGAGAGAAGAAAAGTGGAGATGGGTTTAAGGATAAGGCAGATTTCATGGGACAGGGATGGAGGGCCTGCCCTAGCAGCTGTAGGAATGGAAACTAAGGAGCAAAATCAAGGGCCATTTTGGATTGAAGTGACTTCATGAATAACCTCACTTGTAGAATGCTAGGAAAAAACTAAATAGTAGGATAACTAAGCTGATTTCAAAATGACAAAGGTACTGTTTATGCTCTTTGCCTATTCCCTCAGTCATTTTATTTTAAAACATTGGTCAAATAAATAATGGTTGAAAATTCTAAACAAGACAGCCATCAATGTAAAAGAAAAGACAAGTCTGCAGAGCCAAGTGCAAAGACAAAGAATTTGGATTTGGACACAGGGTGAAGTTCAAGTGGAAATACTATGGCATTCAGGAAAAGGAATTAGGCTGGGTAAAGAAATTTGACAACCACCAGAATGTAAGAGTTGAACCAAGCTATGGAACGATAGCATAAAGGTGAGGGCTGTAGGGCACTAGTATTTTTGAATACTTACCCTGCTTCAGATGCTTTACACACATTATCCATTGATTCTCACAGCAATTTATACAATGGCCATAATGGCAGAAAGCATAGGTATGATAACTGAGAAGCTTTCAGATTTGACCATTAGGAGGTTACTTTCAATGGACCGATCGAAGCAAAACACTCTAAGCCAGAACGCAGTGGGCTGAGGTGCGAATGCGAATCTGGAAGGCAGGAGTTAAACAAAATGAAGTGGGGCGGGGGCGGGAGCATGGAGCCAGAAGGGAGGTCAAGGAAGACGAAGGTATGAAGCGAGCTGAGTTAACCATGAAGAGAAGCAGAACTGAATGAAGAGGAAGAGGCTGGACATTCCAGACAGATGAAGGAAAACTGATTTCTGTTTCTGTGGAAAGGAGGACATAAGGAATACAAAAGAAGAGCTAGCCAGAAAGAAAACATTGGGTACTCTGAGAACAGAGACAGGAATGGTGAGGGAAACAGGTAATACAAGGGAACAAAATAAAATAATTCTTAGATATTTCAGAACTAAATGGTCTCTTTTAGTCTCTCATTGGCTAAGAGTAGCACAGATGGTCTGTGACTAATATGGGAAAGAGGTGCCTTATTTGCTCTCAATTTTCTAACATTGCATGGGTTAATAATATTCCTTTAAAATGTCTGACAATCCAACTTCCTCACTGCCAGATAGAAGAAAGCTTCACTACTTTCTTGTTTTTACAGTGTATGTAATTTGAATCTGGTAATAATCTCTTAACAATGGAAGAGCTGATAAACATTGCCAAATTCTGTTTTAATCTACAGAGCAAAATTCAAGCCACAAAAATCAGAGTTTCTTATTCATTCGAGAATATCAAAGGAGCCTCTTCTGAGGCAAATAATATACTTAATTTCAAATGATATTAGGAATACAGAAAATAATATATACATATAATGTGTCAAGGGCAAAAAAACAGTATAAATAAAATCATCAACAATGAGAGAAGAGCTCAAATGATGCAGTAACAGTTTTTATGTGGTAGAAATGACAAGTGAAGCTATTGTATATCACAAAAACGTATTGGTTGGGGATGCTCAATACATAGGTTTAAAAAAGTTTAAGCACACACACACACACACACACACACACACACACATACAACAATCTGACTAAAAAGCTCCAAACTCATATCTAAACCAAAATAAAGGTATCTGAGGTCAACACAAAAAGAATATGCCAAACTCATTCTTCTGTGACATTACAGTTATGAGGGAACACATTATTATGTAAACTTAATTTCAAAAGAAAGAGAAAATCTATTTTCTGCTGACCAAAGAAGTGACTTACCAATGCTAAAAGAAAACTAAAGTACAAAAACACCCACTGTCACTAGCATGTTACAGAATTAGCAAACCATATTCATGATCTCTGTGTGGTTATGAATGCAAGTTTTATAAGTGGGTATTAACACATATTATTTTATGGTTGCAAGTTCACTAGGATCAATTAATCTAATGCAATGGTCAACAATATGACTTGATATGTTAATCACCTAGGTTTACTGTGGGATGATCCTGCAAGAAAAGGCTTCTGAGACAAGGAAATTACTTCATGGGATAGCATTCAATAACTTCCACTGAGGAGGAGAAATTATCTGATTTGTCTGCAAAGAAGGCTACAGTGACAACGTACCTTCTGTCGGGCGGGTGCTGCATGTGGCCAGTCTCCTCTGGACAATCCTGTAACATGGGCTGGAGTTCTTCCTGCGGGGAGGGCGTCAGGGTGGCAGTGGACTGATGGCTATAGGACACAGCAGCTGGAGAAGACGCTGCTCCCCGTACAGGCGGAGTGGGGCCTCGTTCATCTTCCTCTTCTTCTAACTCATCTTGTTGCAAATACATCCTTGCTGGTGGCACGGGACATGGCATTTCTTGGTCATAGCTAAAATAAATGATAAGGATGTGTAGACTTACTTCAGGTTATTCAAATAAACTATTTGGATAGTAATGAAATGTCACCTTTAAATTGTTTTTCAATTTTCATATTAAGGAGCTATTGTTGAAAAGACTTTACCTCACAAGGTTTGTGAATTACTGCATACACTATTTTCTCTAAGAGATTGTAATTTACATTAGCATATTATAGGGTCTTAGAAGTCATACAATAAAAAAATTCACTTAACATGGCTTAATTTAGTACAACCCAAATGTATTTGGTATCTTTTGTCCCTCCAATATGTTCTCTAAAAGACTCAAAGATGGTATTACAGAGGACCTGAAGACGAGTTGCTACATTTAGAGAAAAATTATCCTTGTTTTCTTTTTTTGAGATGGAGTTTCGCTCTTGTTGCCCAGGCTGGAGTGCAAGGGCGCAATCTTGGCTCAAAGCAACCTCCACCTCCCAGGTTCCAACAATTCTTTTGGCTCAGCCTCCAGAGTAGCTGGGATTATAGGTGTGCATCACCACGCCCAGTTAATTTTTGTATTTTTAATAGAGACGGGGTTTCTCCATGTTGGTTAGGCTGGTCTTGAACTCCTGACTTCAAGTGATCCACCCACCTCAGCCTCCCAAAGTACTGGGATTACAGGCATGAACCACGGTGCCCAGCCAAGAAAATTACTCTTAAAATCCTTTCAGAGAAAGATATACTGGAGGTCAACCTATTTAATCCAATACTACCCATTTTTTTTCTCTCAAATCATAGTAGATCACTATTTCTTCAGTTGAACACAAAATGAAGTTGTTGGCTTGCATTTAGGATGGTGAGCGAAAAATACACATTCAGCAATAAAATGCCCCTCTACTCCTCTGCTGGAGCCGGGTGGGAAGCACGATGGATCTGGGGAACAATCATGCCTTTCTCTTTTCTCTTATCCCAGGGCGTATGTTTATTGATTATAAGGGCAATGATGTACAACATCGTATAAACTGGTTCTGTTACCCATTTCTCTTGTTCATTCTCTACCATTCACCTTGTTTACCTGAATTCAGGGAAGTTGATGCTCAAATAATGTTTCCTTGCATCTTTCTTTACTTTCCTAATCTCACTGTCTCCCTTTTTGCCTCTTTCTTTTGCTTTCTTAGCAAACAGCTGAGCAACTTGCCTACTCATCCAAACTAGAAATGTTTTAGTTATCTTTGACTTCTTTCTTCTCCCTCAAACGACTCCCCAATTCATTTCTATTCTATCAATAACAACTCTCTACAATCTATTCTCTTACTTTTATTTCTTGTACGTGCTACTGCAACAATCTTTTAATTGGTCTCCTAGCCTCCAGTCACTCCATTACTTCCAAAATTACATTAATATGCATCATATGCAGGTTATTCATGTGCTCCTCAAAATAAGAAATGGCTCTCTAATTGTTTAAAGAATAAAATAAATGACTAAGCAAGACACTGGAGTATCTGCATAATCTGGCTTACATTTGCTGTCCCAGCATCTTCTCATTTCCTACCATGTGTTTCATGTTAGTTTTCCAGGAGTCCACATCTGTGTGGTCCCATGTCCATAAAACCCCTTTTTCTTAACTGAGAACCTTCTCATTTGTCCACATCAAGAACAAATGTAGTCAATCACAAAACCTTCAATCTTCTCCATTAGAATCAGTCTTTCTCCTTGGGGCACAGTAGCAGCTCCAATATAGCTTTTTTCTTTTTTCTTCTTCTTTTTTTTAACCTATATTTACTTATTTCATTTTAGTCCTCTTATTTTTGTGAACCAAAGCAGCAATGAATGTTGTTAAAACAGCTTGGGAAATGCATTTTTAAAAATACACTCAGGTCAAGTGGAATTGCTCATGCCTGCCTGCAATCCCAGCACTTTGGGAGGCTGGGGTGGGACAATCGCTTGAGATCAGGAGTTCGACAGTCTGGGCCACACAGTGAGATACCATCTCTACAAAAAAATAAAAATAAAATTAGCTGGGCACTGTGGCACAAGCCTGTAGTCCCAGCTACTTGGGAGGCTGAGACGGGAGGATCACTTGAGCTCTGGGGTAAATCCCTGTTTCTAAAAACAAAACAAAATCAACCAAACCAAAAAAAACCAACCAAACCAAACCAAACATACAGTTTTGTTTTCATTACTTGCAGATTCTGCATCTGCAAATTCACTGACTCGGTGTCATTTATTTGTAAACCCCAAAATCGGTATCTACATCGGTATCTACGCCATTTTCGTGGCCATCCCCACAGACTCACAAAGAGGCCAAAAATTCGAGTGCCTGCTGTGCATGTTCCCAGCTGAGGTAAAACAAGGATACACTTTGCTTTCTTGTGTCAGTTCTCACACAGTAAACAAGTGTCTTTTCCGTGGTTTATTTACTGCCATGTTTGTCAAAATATTTTCAGCTTTACATTAGCGATTTCCCTCTTAAAATGGCCCTCAAAAGAAGTGCTTAAAGAAGCGCTCCTTAGTGTTTCTAAGCCTGAGAAGGCTGTGATGTGCCTTAAAAAATATATCTATGAAATAAGCTTTGCTGAGGAATGACTTATTGGGTTCCATGTTAATAAATGAACAATATATATTAAATAAGCATCTTTAAAAAAATACATAAAACAAGGTTATGTACTGGTCAGTTGACAAATATGTTGTGGCTAGAGGTTAGAAGGAACCTAGCCCTGTATTTCCCCTAGGACCAATGGTTCAACATTTGTTAACTCACTGTTCACAAGAATTTTAAAATGTATAAATATTGTGGATAATGAGAATTCCCTGTAAATATTTTTATATAAGAATTTTACTTAAAAATGCATTTTATAAGAAGATTATTAGAAAACTGAAGCACAGAGACTTTGTTTCTGGGCACAGTAATACACTTTTCTGTGTGTGGAGAATGAAGGAATGATGTCTTTACAGCAGTCACAGAAAGGACTGTATTTTCAGGTGTATTTTATGATGTCTTTGTTAATTCTCCATCTTAAAGGAGTTTTCCTCCTTTGGTTTAAAGAAGCAGCCGTTTTGTTTTGTTTGGTGGTACCATGTCCAGTTCTACAGATTCTGGAGTGAGAAAGAGGTACACTAACTTCGTAATTGCTGTCATGTGGACTATTATACTTGTTAAGTCTCTGGGAGAAATAATTCAGCAAAGTTCACATTTCTACAAAGAGTTCTCAGCATAAGGTGATAATATCTAAGAACAAATAGCCTTCAGGATACCATCGTTGTGGTATAAATCCACACGACTGTCTTACAAAAATTTCAAGACATGTCACAGAAGTTCTAATATTCAAAAATCATAAAATCATATATCCATATGTTAAATTATGTATACACACACAGGATATACACGAGCTAATATGTATTCATTTTTCTATTCTATTCTAGGTTCCAAAAGAATCTTTTGAAGCACAAATTCCTTTTATGGAACCAGCAAGGAGAATTTTTACTTCCTGCTGACCAGCACTGTTTTATTTAAAGGCAACTGTTTGTGGACCTTAGGAATCTGTCTTCTCTTGACCACCTAGTTTAATAATTGCTTAAAATGGGCGGAAACAATCATATTACACTGTTTACATCTGTTTGGACACTCCTCTTACCTTTCATCTACAGAAATGTTGTACTCTTCACTATTGCTGTGTGGAGGAGGATGTGCTGGGGGAGGAGGAAGCAGGTCTGCCCAGTTCATGCCACCCTGTTTTGGTACCTTGGGTGTTCTTGCCCCTTTCTTGTGCCCCTGACTCCCTAGAAAGGAAATAAAATACAAGCCATTGATCTCTGGCCTTTAAATGTTTTCTATTAGTCACAAGTTAATCATTTTTTATAAATATGATTTTATAATTCATTTATGTATACAGAGATAAACATGCTTTTTCATTAATTTTAAACAGAACTTTGTACAAGAGAAAATGCAAGTACTGCCATGAATAACTGCCAAATAAATAGCAAAAAAAAGCAATAAAACCATGAATGAATGTTTCAAGTCATATCATTAATAGTAATCTTCTTACAGCAATTAATTGCATTATGGATTATCATCTTAAACAAATGAGCTGTAGACATATTTTCTGGAGTGCCTTTCTATTATTTAATTGCTGGAACTTAAAATACAATATGATACAGATACGATCTATTAGAGTTCCACTGTTGCATTAAATCACTGAATATATATAATTTGTACTTGTCCATTGATGTTTTAGGCACAATGAAATTACTAGTTTCCTTCAGAAAGGCAAGTACAGATGAAATAATAGCTGGAATGACTGATTGAACTAATGACAAAAGAAGCAGAAAAATGATTTTTAAAAGGGACAGAAGTGTTTTCAGCCACTGTTTCTACACAATGATGGCTTCCGGTAAAATGATGTTGAACATCCTTAGTTGTTTGACATAGCCCAATTATTCAAGTGTTCCAGTGTTCTCATTTTAGATTTGGCATTATTTTTTTTTTAAACACAGGAGGCTATATATTTGAAAGCATTTATTTTAACGAAAATTTTAGGTCAACAAGTATTTTGGGATAAAATATCCCTCTTTCCAATATGTTACATTTTAGATTCATATGTGAATTATAGACGATGAGTCTACAATTATTTTTCTCATAACATCCCTTTATATCAGTGAATTATCTTGGTCTTATTTTTTTAACCCTATCCAATCCTTCTCCAAGTCACGTAATACATGAATCAGGTCTGACCATATTCAATGAACCTTGATATTTTTGTCACTTGGGAATTTTCAGTCAAATGGCAGTGTTTGTTAAGCCAGATATTCTTGTACTGGTATGTTACTGCAGCAAGCGTGGGCTAGGGACAGGCTGTTATTAATAAACTACGATTATCAGTACTACGCGTATGTGTCTCTACTCTCTCACCCACCACTCAGGTGTCCAGCACTGGGATGACTGTGCATGTGTTCTAGACATTAACCCACGCCTTCCACTGGATTTCCTGATATACATCTACTGTAGCCACTCCATCAGTCTGGAGAGGCCTGGTACAGATGTCTCCTATATCCTGTTTACTTGCTTTGTTCTCTTCCTTATCTTTACATCTTTTTACCATATATTCATAGAATATCAAATAGTAGAACATCCAAACCTAGGTATCTAAGCTGAGGGATACTGAAGGTCAATTAAACATTAACAACTAGAATCGTTGTTTATTTTCCCATTAAGATATGGTTTTCTCTGGATGACTAAAAATTCAAAGATGAAATGGCATAAGATAATCAAATATTAAAATATTTCATATGATTTTCTTAAAAGTAGATCCTTGAAATATTTCTCTTAATTCAGGATTGACTTAATTTCAAAAAAGAAATCATTTAATAAGATGTTAATTGTTAAAACAAACAAACAACGTATAATAGAATCAGAGTAAATCTAAAACGTAAAGGGCCATTTCTAAGCTCCCTTAAATCCAACAGAAACACAGGCTAGAAAATGCCAAACCAGCGTGTTAGTTCAGGGAAAACTGTAAAATGCAAATGCCATATTCATTACAGAAGAGGGATGGAGACTCTTGGCTAAAAGCCCCTAAGAACAACTTGAATCCAGTTGCTGGGAAGTGGCATTTCTACGCTCTCCTGGAGAAACATTGCTAGAGTCAAGATCAATCGGTCTTGTTCTCATCGTGGTGTGACGTGCCACATGTTAGTTCTAATAATGAGCTGCCTTTAATTAGAAAAACAGGACTTAAGTACCCAGCAAGCTCCCATCTGCAGCCCCTATCAGGAAAACAGCTGGTAAACAGCTGCAACAGCATGAAGACCACAGGGAAGAAGCGTCAGGGTGGCCTGGGGAGGCACTTACAGACTGAGGTTGGGAGGGTGCTTTGTGAGGCTTCAGAGCAAGAACTGAGGGATTGTAGAGAGACGATAAACTGAGACAGGTTCCTCTTGGACCTGAATCTCCTGTCATTGTCTCTTAGGCTTTTGATTCTGCTCAGGCATCCTCAAATTTAAATTTGCTGTTAAATTTAAATTACGTGCTTTTATAGGCTCGTTTCAAATGGCAACATATTTAGCAGGTTAACTCTATGTGCAACATTTTTAGTTACATTTTGGCCAAGGAGGAAAAAGAAGTCCCCACTGCCTTTAAAGATTAGGCAGACATGTCTCTTCTGGCTTTGCTAAAGCTCATTAACAAGAAAGAAAATAGGACACTCAGTCTTTGTTGCCAAGTAGAACATAAAATGATTTAGTGAGTGGAAAGTCCCTCAAATTGCAGAGACAAGACCATGCCTGAGACTCAAATTACATAAAGTGATTTAGACATGTCACCTACATACGTCAGTCCATTAGCACTCAATTTGCAATCTTGGAAAGTACCAGCTTTTTAAAGGAGCGGTTCTTTGGTTCACCTTACTTACCAGATGTACTACTGCCCCGGTCTGAGCTGTTGTAGGATCCTCCTGTGTTCTGGTCGTATGATTGGTTGTATGGGATAGTTGGAGGAATTGTGTCATTTGCTCGATAATCTAGACATGTCAGATAAAAAAAATTATTTTCACTTTGTGAGCAATTTCACATCTCTGCTTTATCTATGTTTCTGAGTAACTAAAGAAACAAATTGGACCATTTATTTGCCTTTGTTCTCTTTAATTGTTGTATTCAGATTGTCAGGATATAAAAAGGCTAACACTCCAAATATATATAAACTGTACATAACTTTAATAATACAATATGATTTTAATAAGAAATCACAAAAAATATGTCTGCAGATCATAAAAAATAAATCACAGTAACATAAAAATAAAACTGAAACTTGTCAGCAAGGTTATTTATAATAAAAAATATATATCCATAATAATAAAAAAACCAAATATCTTAATTTGCCCCAGAAATGCTTCTGCTTACTTAGGCAAAGGTGAAAATCCAAATGATAAGCTCGCCACTGGAATGTAGTCAGTAATAATCTGTCATCTAGTTGCATTCCAGGTTCTTTATTATAGTCTGACATACCAAATCTGCTTACAAGCAGTCTAAACAATAAATCAGAGTCCTGAAATATTTGTATGGAGGCTCTCAGGGCTTTCTGAAGTCCACAGTAAAACCATACACTATGAAGGAATAACGTGACAATAGTTTGAATCACCACTGCAAATTCCATGATTACAGAAACTGTCCTATTCATCTTCGTCAGTCTTTGTCATGAACTTATGCAGGAATCTCGGTCAAGATTTATTAAACTGGGTTAT
This sequence comes from Rhinopithecus bieti, assembly GCF_001698545.2. NCBI lineage: Eukaryota > Metazoa > Chordata > Mammalia > Primates > Cercopithecidae > Rhinopithecus > Rhinopithecus bieti. Next base: position 609,761 of record NW_016807504.1, on the reverse strand, counting down.
TCTACCAATCAAGTACTTTCTTAAACTTGAGAAAAGGCTAGCTGACTTCATTCTCAAGTTAAAACATAATATTAACTTAACTGAAATTTTTAAGTTACATTTCTGTTATCTTCCACTGCAATAAATTCTGTTTTCGAAGAAAATGTTACCAACTCAACCCTAAAGAAAATAAGTCTATATCTCCAATTATCTACCAGAAAATGTATTCTTTACCTGGACTAGAGGGGTTGCACTGCCCCCATCTATTCACATTAGAGCAATCCCGGTTTTCCTAGAGGTATAACTTTGCAAATCATGTTATTAAAGCAGTAGCCTAAAGGACTACAAAGAAATCAAACACCTACCTTTTCCAACTCTTGCACATTACAATGCAGAAACATTTCCTTCAGGCCACAGAATACTATTCTGCGACTTCAAGTTAATACTAAACTCAATTTATTTTAGGTTCTATACGGACAGACTTCAATCAGGTCAACCAAGGAAATTTAGGTTCTAAAATTATACATTGTAGCAGTCTTAATAACCACATGAGGTGGGAGACATACAACAAATGGAACCACTTCTCCAGTTCAAGTTTAATTAATTATTTTATTTCAGGTTGATATAAAAATGCCACTGGTTTCTATGACCACATAGAAGCAATTATCTTCCGTCCTCTAGTGGAAAGAATGGGATAGTCTATGTATTGAAAATGTGAGGTATTGTGACAGTTGTACATCTGCCTCATGAATAAAAGATTGTCCGTCCCAATCCCTCACCTGCTGTTAAATTTAAATTAATCTCAAAACCATTTGAAAATACTTATATATCATTTTAAAATAAAATTTCCAAGGTTATTGTTGTGCTAATTAACTCTTTGACACTGGAAATTTTGAAACCAAAGAAATAAGAAAATCTCAGCGACAGAAGAAAAGAGTTTACTTGCTAGTCACAGACAAGTTTCGACATCTAGTCGAGGTGCTGAGAGTATCATACAGAAACAGATGGGAATACGTGCAAGCCTCTTCACCTTTGTTCAGCTTGTTTTGCTCCATGATGTTATACTGAACTGGCGCCACTTCTTGTTTCTGCTGTCCCAGTGGCTTCCAGTGCTTCTCGCCAGAGTCCCCGCTGCCGTTGTTCATGTTGTTGCTGAGGTTTGACTGGATGAGCTGAGTGGTGGCGTAAGGAGTAGGCTGCCCTGATGGATTGACAAAACGCCCATCCTTCAGATTTGGGCTATTGAAGGTTTTCATCTCATTGATTTTGTTACTAAGGTCCACATCACCATAAACAGTTGACTCAGGGAGCATCAGATTTGTTTGTTTGTTATCCAGTTGGTTGTTATAATTTGCTATACAATCAGCTATGTGCAATGGAGAGGAAAAGGAAAAAATCATTCTGCATGGTTATTCCTTTTAAATTTCTTTCTACGTAGCTTTGTGAGTCATAAGAAAATCGTTACGTAAAGTACAAGTGGGCTTAAATAAAATGAAAAAAAAGGCCAAATATCCACATGAGTTTTCCAAAGAAAATTAATAATTGAAAAAATAAAAGAGGGTACACAGAATTTGCAGAGACTAAATAAATTTGAATTTCGGATAGTGCTGAAGTAAACAATTCTACCAATTTAAAATGATTTTAATTTAATAGCCTCATTAATAAGAATTCCACTAAAATAATATATACATGTATATCTTTATGTGCCAACTTTTTATTTCCTAGTCTTTGGTTACTGAATTATTTGAAGCTACTGGTTAGCTGCTGAAGCAACAGACAAAGCAAATAAATGGAAAATCCAAAGAGAAAAAACTACTCATAGATCAAATAACTTGAGATTTTGATATTTTATAAAATATTTACATTTAAAAGATATGAGGAACGGGGGTAAAATGATAGTAAATAGTACTAAGGAGAATTCTATTAGTTCTTGGCGTAGTCATGTTGGATAATCATTATCCGGAAAACATGCTATAAAATCATTTTCTCATGGTTTCATGACACCCAAGAAATATAAAATGACAATAATAATAACAAAAGGAATCATAGTAACCTGGGTCATTGAATCAAATAAAGACTAAAATAATAAATATCTAATATCTCATTTCCACTCCAGTTTTCTCTCCATTAAAATATTTGGACATTAAATAACTGAATACACATATATAACATATACATTCACATATATATATATAGCCTGCAGTTGAAAATATTAAAATAGTAGGAAGAACTGAAATCATATTTTTAAATTAAAATAGTTTTTAAAGAGAAAAATTAGTTAAATTACAATGGTAAAATATCATTATTTTATTCATGTCGTCCAAAAGTGGTACCAACTTAACAAGTCACCTGTAGCACTGGTTTTAACTGGATATGTTTAAAAATTATAAATTAACATGCTTGTTACTAAAGATGTAAATGTGAATATAATCTTAAGAGAAATGTGTAACTTCTCTATCCTACTGAATTCAACTATTCTGCATTTCAACCATGAACCATCGGGGAGCAGAAATATTTGATTTATCTGGCCTTTGTGATTTCTATTTCTAATTTCTAGTTTTGTTTAACAGTGGTTAAGAAACACTATAAAGATCACGTGGTTTTTGCATTCTCATTTTGTTTCGCCAACCTATCTATATGTGTGTTATCTGACAGAACCTTGGAGATATCAGACATGGTCTACTCTGCTTTGTTCGATACAGCAGCTACTAGTCACATGTGACTACTGAGCACTAGAAATGTAGCTAGTGCAAAAGAGGGACTGAGTTTTAAACTGCATTTTATTTAATTAAATGTAAACAGCCATCTATTGCCAATGGCTACCATATTGGACAACACAGCTCTACCTATTAATTTAAATGGGTATCGCTATTTTTTCTCTTCTATAGGTCTCAACCCAGTTTTTCTTTTACTTATGATTACATGCGTATGTATCTGTCCAGACACTCAGCACATGGACCGCTAGAGGGCAGAGATGTGGTCCCGCGGCTACGTCACGTCCATAGCCAGTGGAGACCCAGGATTCATTTTAAGGGCAGACATGCAGATTGCTCTGTGATTGGTTCTTTATCATGCTTAACATCTTTGCTTAACGCCAACTTCTCCCTCGCCTTTCCTTAATTCCATAGGTTATTTTACTTCTATCATCATAGAAATTCCTTACAATTATTTTACTATTTCCTATATTGCGAATATTGGGTTTTTTTTGGGGGGGGTAAGAAATCTTTGGTAATTTTTATTCCTTTACATCTTGCATAATGTACATCAAATTTTTTACTATTATGTTTTGGCATGAAATTTTAGTCACATATACATCTGACCCAAAAAACAAACAATAGAAAACAAATGTATACACACACACCTGCAAAATATATATATGTATATAAGAGTGTGTGTGTATATATACACATAATACAGATATATCTATGTATGTGTATATATGTATGTATGTATACACACAATATATATACATATATATATATCATGCCCTCAGGATTTGCTAATATACTATAAAATCTGATTTAAAATTTCAGTTTTATTTTTTTTGTATTACTGTTGTATATTATTATTATTACTGTTTTTGCTATTAAAGAATTTGGTTTATTGTAACTATGAATTTATTTACCTTTTGATCTGTTATTCCCAAAATCTCAAAAATGATTAAATATGATTAAAGATTATTTAATTACAATTAAAAATTATATAGCAGGCACAGTAGCTCACCCCTATAATCCTAACACTTTGGGAGGCTGAGGCAGGAGGGTTGCCTGAGTGCAGGAATTTGAGACCAGCCTGAGCAACATAGCAAGACCTGCATCTCTACAAAAAAATTTTTTTAATTTGCAAGGCATGGTGGTGCGTGCCCGTGGTCTCAGCTACTTGGGAGGCTGAGGTGAGAGGATTAGTTGAGCCCAGGAGGCTGAGGTTGTAGTGAGCTGTGTTAATGCCACCATACTCCAGCCTGGGTGAGAGAGTGAGAGCCTATCTCAAAAAGCAACAAACAAACAAACAAAAAGGGGAAAAGAAATCGTAATCACATACATTCTTATCAACATAAATACTTGAGACCAGCCTGGCCAACATGGTAAAACCCTATCTCTACTAAAAATAGAAAAATTAGCTGTGGGTGATGCTGTGTGACTGTCATCCCAGCTACTTGGGAGGCTGAGGCAGGAGAATCACTTGAACCCGGGAGGCGGAGGTTGCAGTGAGCCGAGATTGCGCCTCTGCACTCCAGCCTGGGCTACAGAGTGAGACTCTGTCAAAAAAAAATATTTTTTTAAAATACTTTTACCGCTGGGCATGGTGGCTCATGCCTGTATTCCCACTCAGCACTTTGGGGAGCTGAGGTGAATGGATCATGCGAGGCCAGGAGTTTGAGACCAGCCTGGGCAACATGGCAAAATCCCATCTCTACTTAAAAATATATACATATAAAAATTAGCCGAGCCTGATGGTGCATGCCTGTAGTCCCAGCTACTAGGGAGGCTGAGGCATGAGAATCACTAGAACTCAGGAAGAGAATGCCACCACCCTCCAGCCTGGGTATCAGAGGGAGATTCTGTCTCCAGTAAATGCATACATACATACATACTTTCACATGATTTCATTTTTCCTTATTTGCTATCGATCGTATAATTTATCTTCCCAATTATCTGGGCAAAATACTTTTGATGGACTTTAGCAAAGTATGGAGGTTAAGGGATGGAGAAAATACTTAAATCAGGTTATTCTGCTAAATGATAGTCAGCACTGGATAAAATATTGGTCAAATTTTATCTTCCCATGTAGGGAGAGGGAAAGAAAACATCTTCTGGCTGGTTCCTTAAAAAGCTTATACAGATCACGCTCTCTGTGTCCCTAACCTGGGCGACTGTAGGTAGTGAGGTTGCTGTCGCTGTTTGCATTGCCTGCCGTGCAGCAGTTGATGGAGCAGTCATTGTGATTGTTGCCAGTATTAGGCCACGTGTCTGCCAGCCATGGCTGCGTGGCAGGTTCGCTGATGTTGAGAAGTCCAGGCCTAAATAAAAAAATACATAAAAGCAAATGTTATATGAATAGAGAATGGTATTTTCTACTGAAAATTCCAATAACTTCCTCATCTTGTTATTCTCACCAATCATCTGATGAACTATGCTGAATGACATTATTATCCCTTTGATTCTACACTCAAGGCAACTTCCCATAAGGTCCTGGGCTGCACCTCCATTCACACAGCCATAACTGTACACAGGAAGAGTTATGCATCAGACCTCAAATCTCATATCATTTGCAACGTTCTACTCTGCCTTTAGTCAGAATGGTTAAAAATCAAACATGGAATATGAAAATATTTTTGAGTCTTTTAGAAGCTTAAAAAAATGCTCTAATTCAGATAGTTGGCACTTCTTCATTTTGACCCATTAAAAAACTGTGACTCCTTACAACTTCATTAAAAAAATGAAACAAGCCTCTTTACTCGGACGATAGATGCTTCAAATTAAACGCGCTGGCGTATTTTTCTCCAAAACCATGCTTCATACCTAATGAGTTTGGGGGCTCTGTGACATTTTACACGAATCCTCATCAATGTTTCAGTGCATAGGTCTGTAAGCTTGTCAACATTTTCTGATGGTGACATTGTAAAATGTCATACATCCCAACATAAGCAAAGGAAAGCTGATGAATTAAATCTGATAAAACAGAGATGCCCACTAAAAAGAATATTAGCGTTCATTTTGTTAGTTTTTGGCAGAAGATGTGATTCTTCTTTTGCTGTGCATTGGGAATGCCAACTGCATCAGCGATTATTAATGGGAGCCCTGGACTAACAGAGCCAGGGACTCAAACTGGAGTTCAAGAGTGGCATTCTTCATTTCCTTCTCCAACACTGACTTCATACATACCTCCATTCAGCAGAAGAGGTGATGTCCCGCTCACAATAAACAGACTGGCATTACAGACTCTGCAAATATTTTCTTGGTGGTTTTATTTTCTATGTTAAAATGCAATAATTATGTTTCTTATTTACCTGGGAAGCAAGAATCTGATATTTTACCTTCCATGGTTCTTATTCTAGCACATAGTCTACTGAGGAAATTTAGTATGCAAATGATGGTTGAGAAGTAATCCATTCTAAAAAAGGCTATGGATTTATGATTCATTTTTCTACACATATGTGGGTACATATATTTATATAATAAAACAAATATTTGCCCTTTGCTTATAATGTGTAAGGCACTGTTCTGTTTTTTTTTTTTTTTTTTTTAACATGTATGAACTCATTTAGTCACCACAACAATTTTACAAGGGAGGTACTGTTATCCAAATTTTAAAGATGAGGAAATGGGATGTCTAAGAGATGTGAAGAAGTTTGTGCACGGTTATATAAAGTAAGTGAGTGGCAGAGCTGAAAATCAAACCCTAGCAGGCTGGCCCTAGAGTATACACTCTAATCTAAGATTTTATAAACACATATACTGGAAAGTGCTAACATTTCCCAAAGCTCTGGAATATTCTTAATAAAAGGAAGAGTGGAGAAAGTATTGGAAGTGTAAGCTGTTAAAACTGAGCCAACTTTACTATTAAAATTGTTGATAAATCGTGATTTGAAGAACAACGTTTCCAAACTGTTGAAATTTTAAACATTTAAATGCAAGTTATAACAGATATCTGGAGCCTTTGAAATAGATATTAGTTATAGAAATTCTGCATCTAGTAATCTTTTGCTTTCCTATTTTATTTTTCTTTGAACTTAAACTATGAATATTATCACTGTAGAAGTTATTAAAAATAAAACTCCATATGTGACACAGCAGAGATGTTAGAGGACGTCTGAAGTATGGGTCAAGAGGAAATTTTCCACAGACTGACTTACATGTTTCAAAAGAAATAGACAAATTTTTATGCTGCTCTGATTCTCTCTGAAAAATACTTTCATAGTGAATGCTTTGATATCATAGGCTGAGAGCTCTTTTCATATATATGAGTGATTTCCAATAGGAAGCTGACTTAACGGTTTACATCCAAGTTTTCTGTTTAGACTTGAATTTGGAATGCTAATTATTTAAGGCAGAAGGTGAGCTGTGATTACTGGCCCATAATGAACCTTAAAATGTCATGTATATATCTGAGAGGACTTTGAGGAAGTCAAGGTCACATGTAGCTACTCTAATAAGGGTGCTAAGGTCTTTTTTTAAACAATTCTCCAGGCTACCTTTATGTATTTGAGCTCAAGATATGAAGCAGAAAAAATTCACATGGTGGTTATAGGTATTAACATGTTTCTTAAATATTATTATTATATATTATCATATAATATATTAAGTGGATAGATTCGTGTCGTGAAGAAAAAAGAGAGCAAATGCACTTTAGTGATTATACGGCAATTAGCTTCAATTCCTACTCTTCTGTTGATATTCCAATCACTCACCCCAAGAAAGCCTATTTCAGCTGCTAAATCACAAAATAAAACACTACAGAGTCCAGGAGCTGGGGAAATGGTGAAGGAGCCTGGCAGGAAGGCTCGTCAGGCAATAGGCTGTCTCCCCTTCCCACTGGCAGACTGAGCGAGCTCTAAAGCCAAGGGCTAGATCTCAGAATTGCCAATATTTTAAAGAGAAGCAAAGGCTTGAGCTCTATTTCCTCACCTCCCACCAACAGGGAATGTGGTATTGGCATTCTCTACCAGGTTAGCTAGACTTTCCCGCCCCACCCTTCTCAGGTTTTCTCTGCTTTCTTGCTTTCTACTATGGTTTGGATTAAGTACGTTTTTTTGGACACATTGCCTGGAATGTTTGAGGAAAGGAAAACAAATGAATAGACACAGTTACTTAATATTTCCATGATCATTTCCCCGGATTTTCTCACAACTTCTTTGCCCTTTTTAAGTTGGGAAGGGGTCTCCTTGCTTACCACAATCTTTATTCTGTCTTTTCCAGGAATAGCCACATTTGCAAGGTTCACAATTATAACAGAGTTCTAGATAACCTTCTCCTTTTATTAGAGGAAAAAAATACAGCCTCCAAAACTTCTCTGATGTCACCAAGGACTGAACTCAGGCCTTCTGACACTCATTTATTCAATGGTTCATTCATTTTTTTCTTACTTATAAGTGACATCTTTCAAAAATTAATCTTTTGTGTCATGTATCACATTTATTTATGTAATTCAATACATTATATTTATTACTTTATTAAAAATCCATTTATCAATAAATAAACCATGTAATCTCCATCCTCCAGGAACTCACATTCTCTTGTCAGAGGTAATCATTATCTACCAGGAGTCGCCAAACATTTTCTGTAAGGGACCAGATAGTAACATTTTAAGGCTTTCCAAACCGTATCGTTTCTTTGATAACTAGTCAACTCTGCAGTGTGGCTCAAATACAGTCATAGAAAATATGTAAACAAATGAGTCTGGCTGTATTCTTATAAAACTTTATTTACAAAAACAGGTGGCAGGCTGGATTTGGCCCAAGAGACATCATTAGCTGACCTCTGATACAAACAAAAGCTAATAGCATCACCTCATGTTAAGGTGTTTCATTGAGGTGACTCCACATTAGAGAGTTAGTGGAGGGCAGAGTAGGTGGAATTCCGTAAACTGAGAAGGGTCGCTGGGTGGGGAGACAGTCCAGACCTATATAAGACATGGGCAGTGCAGTAAGGACACAGAAGAAAATGCAATCTTAGCAAATGGCAGGTGGGGTGATACAGTGGATGGTAGGGTCTGGCACATTTTGAGGTGTGAAGTAAGTCTGCAGAGCCCTAGAGCTTGTGGACTTTGCATATTATGGCCAGTTTAGATCTGATATTCTAAACATGGTAGGTCCTGTTGATAATGGGATTGTCTGGAGCTCAGAAACATGATCAATATGCATTTCAAAAGATCATTCTGTCTCCAGGGAGCAAAGGGAATTAGCAGGAAATAGTGCTAATGAAGGTATTATAGATAAAGGTAGGACTCCTGAGAGCTTTTGTCATAGATTAGGCAAAGGAGAAGTAGGGCTGGAAAGAAACAATATGAGAGTGAAAGGAGTTAAGAGACAGCATCAACAAAACACAGTAACGGACACAGGAGATCCAAGAGGATGGATGGAAGGTTTTTGCTTCGGTGTCATTAACCAAGTGAGGTAGGAGGTCCAGTGAGGACTCAAGAGAGTCTGAAACACATGAGGGAAACCAGTGCTTAAGGGACAGACACAAGAGAAGTCAGTGTAGGAGTCTGGTTCATTATTCCCTCTCTGATCTCACTGGATCACGAAACACAGACACAGACACACAGACACACATACACACACACTGACACACACATCCATAAGTGGCTAGGAATGAGGCCCCTTCACAAAGCATCCTTATTGTCCTCATCCTGCTTTATTTTTTCCATAGCATTTATCAACTGCTGATATTATACAGTTGACTTTTTAAAAAAATGTTTATTATTCATCTTGCATCTCCCCCACTATAACCTAAGGTCTAAAAGGGCAGGAATTTTTATCCACTTTGCTTACTGATGCATCCCAAGTAAGTAAACTAGTGCCTGTCACATAGTAAGTGTTCAATAGATTGCATGAATAAATAATTTTAACATTTTGTATATAACTGACATTTTAAGTACTGACTCTGAAATCTTTATTGAACTGTTGCCTCCGTAATATCCCAACATGGTTTAGCATTTCATTTAGGAAAATGATCATTTCTACTTAGTCTTTGAAGTAAATCAGTTTCACTGCCAGGGATTCTATTTTTAAATTTAAAAAAGCTATGTTTGTTTTGTGATACAGTGAGCTTTCCAAATAGACAGCTCAGGAACTTTGTAATCTTTCCATCCTGCCATAGCAACTAGCATTTGCTACCTATGCGTTCCTGCCATCGTTTGCCATGTGCTAGTTTGCTCTATCCAGGTTGTAAATTCTTTTAGAGTAGGAACCAGGCTTATATTTCTGTAAGTGCATGTGTCTGTGATACTTGTGTACACATGCCCACGCACAGAGGCTAGTGAAGAACATATCAAAGATGCTCAAGAAGCACTTTCACATGCTTTGATTAATGAGGAGGCTGAAATATACACATGTAATGAAGTGGTTATAAAATCAGGTATTCCAGATTCACCCATGAGAAAATGTTCTCATGCCAGAGGCTCTTTCATGAATGTCTGGGCTGTGATTTAGATGGAATTCCCCTGGATGCACAAACATGCCCTGCTTTAATTCCTGAATCAAGTGGATTTATTCCTTATGAAAACCTTCCTAGCTTTGGGTCTGTCACTGGCTGGCTTTGTTTTACAGGTATGAAACCAGGAAGTGAGCAATACCCAGGAAAGAAAAGATTAGTACTTGTCGCCAAATTTGTACAGCACTGGCTAAAGGTGGTCAACCTTTATTTTTTTAAACCACTTCTTAAATTCAGTCATTTTCTTATCTGATGGTATGTTCCTGTAACTCAGGAATAATATCTTCCTCATTTCTAGCTTTCCAGGAGCAGCCATGTTACACAGCTGTATAAAGAAGGGAATTTAGTAAGTTCACTGAGTTTGAATTATAAGATGGTTTTGGTGGAAGATTTTTTTTTTTTTTTTTTTTACACCGTAAACTAGATGTTACTGTTTTGGAGAAAAAAGAAGACATCTTATTGCGAAACATTCTGAAGCTTGGCTCATCACGTAACTTATACCTTATTTCAGCCCCTTTAAGCTAGTCGTCACATCAATTTGTGATTTCTCCGTGAATATATTAAAGTTCACTGAATAATGATTACTTTTAAAATCATAAATAGAAGATTGAGATTCATTTTAATTAGAGGAGGGAAAACGTTCTTTGTTAACAAGCTACCCAGACTTCCTCTTCTATTTCAACACATTTTCCTGCAAATGGAGATGTGAACTATGTTGAATTCATAACAAGAACGAACAAACATAACCTACAACTTATGAGCAATTGCTGTGTTCAGCAGGTTTTTCAAATGAACACTTTTTCTTTGATAGTATTTGTTAACTAGCTGTATTTGTTCATCTTCATAAATGCCACAGCTTAGTCACTTCAACGCCTTTTACTCATTTGCTAAATCAGCGTCTCTTTCTCGGTTAAAGTGCGCTCTCTGGTGGTCACTGATTAAGATGCAACTACCCCAATCAACTACATTTGTGTGTAAACAGCTTGGTTCAACAGCACAGTTAAATGGAGTCTTTCTCACGGAACTAAATACATTTCACCTTTAAGTTAGACTTTTTAAGCAGAGAAACTGGTGTCGTTGAGGAAGATGAAGAACTATTTGGAATTCCCTGTAGGATCTACAAAACAAGCAAGATAATTACCTCCCTCCACTGCTGACAGCTTCGCCTCCTCTCTGGTAAGTTACTAGAATGTTATGAAAAAAAGGAACAATTAATAGACATATTTATATATCAAAAGCTATTACATTCGTGAGCAACTTTTTAAAAATGGAACTCCTTCTGTCTTCCTACATAGAAGCATTGCAAAAATCATCACACGATGTAACAGATTTCTGATTCAACTAGTGACATTTCTTTAACTATTGTATAGAATTATATATACATATCATATATCAAATTATATATATATAATTAGATGTCTATATATCACTCTTATTTTCTTCATGTTCCAATACGGTGGAGAATCAAGAAAAGGCAAAACATCAGTACATTCTTATTAAATATAACTATTACACATCTGTACATTAGCATTCCCATGGATTTCCATTTTGAATTGATTACTGGAGCACATAATTTCATGATTTTATATAAGTGCAAACTTAAACTCAGAAAAAAAAAACCTACTAGATTATTTTCCCAGAAATATGAGTACCAGTAAGTCAAAGATAAATGTTAAAATAAAGCTTTCCACACACAAAGATGTATGCCAAGTTGTGACTATTAATTCATGTGACCTATTTTTTATTGTGGCTTGTGCAAATTACTTATTATATTTTCATCAGACATGTATAGATAATCAAAATATATTATAATGCTCTTGAAAGCATTCTCAGCATAATAAATGTGGGGTGGAAAATTTTAACCATAACAACAACAAAAAAAGATTTGCACATAGTTAGGCTAAGTGGTTAAGAAGATTAGCTTTTCTGTAAATACAGACACATTTTCTAAGAAGAAATGTGTTTTTAAAGCTGCCAAATTCCGCTACTTAGAAGAACTCCAAACGGGAAGTGTGTTAGAGAGATAACTGCTCCCAGTGATGACAATAACTGGATTAAAACTGAGAGGGCGTAACTACAGGTACATCTTTTCCTGGAGGTGATGTGACAGAAGAGGACCCATTTTGAATAGAACGGAATATTAGGATTCGGACTTAGGGAAAATGAAAAGTTTTATCCTTCACATGTGCTGGATATTTTGGTTAGCTTTAACAATATTGATTCTGGGGACAGAGAAATACAAGGGAGAGAAATTTTTGTTGGAAAACTCGAAAGCTTAAGTTGAAAAATGCACTGCCAAGTCTGAAATAGTCAATAAGATCATTAGCATGTTAAATCATGCTGAAAGTAGAGAGAGTGTGTCTACTTAATGAAACACATGCAACCAAGGCTAAGATCCAGTGTGGAATTGTGAATACATCATTGCATCAAATGGAAGAAAAGCAACACCAACCATTTCTACTTTAAACACATGCCTGCTGTGAGTAAATCAAGTATTATATGCCACTTTCAGTTCTTACCCCCAACTTACTGCAGCAAATGAAATAAAAACAGAAACGCAATGGTAGAACACATGCCAAACTAACAATGGAAAGGAGGAGGGTAAGTGCAAATATATACCTGTTGGTGTGAAGGTAAAAGACGGGACTGAAAATCAAAACAAAATATAAACCAGTTATTAAGCTGAAGAGAGAAAGGGAACATATCACATTAGTATAAATCAAGCAGACAGCTGAACATAAAACAAATGTAAATAACTAAGCCAGTAGTTCTGATACTCTGATCTGTGAATAAAACCAACTCTGAGGCTAAAAAAAGAAGCTTGTCTCTACAGGTACCATTCTGAAGTGTCTGACATTCTAGTGTGCTCAGGAAGGAAATCTGCTAGGTTAGCCTGCAAATGACCCTGCATTTAGTAACACAGATTTAGCTCATGGCTTTCGTACAAACAAGAATCCCCACTATTAATCATCTCCAAACACAGGATGATGGATTCTTAAACAAGTATTAGCAGAGTCTTGCTGGACCTTATCTAGAAATCTGAAAGTAAATGCTTATTAAAGTGAACTACTAGATACACTTATGTACTCAACATTGAGAGAAAAAAGAGAGAAAGAAGGAAAAGAAGGAAAGGCAAGGAAAGGGGAAGAAAAAACAAACAAACACAACCAAAGGAAAGGAAAGCAAAGAAAAAGAGGAACTGAATAAAAGAGAACCACAAAATTTAACTGTTTCGCTGAGGGGAAATGCCTGACGTCTTATCACATAAATGACATTTCTTATCATCATAAAAATTTGTGAATGGACAGAAAAAACTGGAGTTTTAAATTCTAATTTCTTTGAGTTGACTTTTAGAAGCTTCCTAGAAGTAGACTGGGCATTCTTTTAATACCACAGTAGAAGCTAAACAATAGAACAATAACACCCTTCTGAAAACTGTCGCTCTCTCTCTGCAGTTATAAATCTTAATCTAATCAATAATGCCTGAAATTGAACTGCAGACCTCAAAAGTAGCAGCCATTCCTCCCCCACTTTTCCTATCTTCTCCCATTCCTGGGGGGTTGGATAACGGCAGAGCAATTTCCATGTCATTTCATAGAGGGAGGAGATTGACTTATTTCCAATCTCTTCATGTTAAATTAAAGTAAACGCTGCTCTGGTTAAAAAAAAAAAAAAAAAAAAAAAAAAAAAAAAAAAAAAAAAAGGAAAATATG
>NW_016807504.1:489943-595682 GCF_001698545.2 Rhinopithecus bieti | reverse complement strand
AAAAAAAAAAAAAAAAAAAAAAAGCAAGGAAATATATGTTATTCCCTTTAAGATTAAAGTTTCTTTAAAATAATCTTTAGTACAAACAAAGTAGAATATTGATTACTTATCATGTATCAAAACACTGCCAGAATTATATTTTCTATTTCACATTTGAACATCTCCAGGAAATTTACTGTAAAATCGGAGCGTTTGGGGTTGCAAACTGAAAGGCTATATAGCATCCTCTACAATTGCCAGTTCTTACCAAGACACTTTATCTCTGAGCATACTAGAAAGAACAAAAGCAAAAACCTCAATGCTGCATCCCCAATTTATACCCTGGCCTTCGTCTGTAGCACAGCAATCCCTGTTTTAAGAATCTTATTGTGTTTTTTTTTTTTTCAGTCAGGTCTTTTCAGAGTCAGTGTAATTTAGCTACATTCAAAAATTCAGAGCCATAGTAACAAGTCTTCATAAAAAAAAAAAAATGAAAGGTGCATTTGAAACTAAAGCTATTCAAGCAAGAATGGAGTGCCTGAACATTAATTTGCAATCACAAGGACACCGGGAAAATATGAAAGGTCCTTGTCATTACTTCTCCTAGCTAACTGCTAACCCCACTTTGAGGAACTGGAGATGAAAAGGAGGTCAATCTAAATGAAATTTTCACTGCTAGCACACCAAATAGCAACTTAATTTTCAAAGCTTCCAATAATATAATAAACTCTCTGTGTTTCTAAGTGATGCTGGTGCACTATGTGAATGCATGTGGCAGGGGGTACCCAGCGAACTGGCAGGTGTCACACCGACAGCTAAACGTAAGGGGGAAATGTTAAACAGACTCACAATTCCCCCAAAGTGACACTCTGGCTTGATGGTTTACAGGTCAATGGGCTCTTTTACGTTTCTTATTCTTTAAAATATTTCACTTTCTTTTTTCTTAAAATTACTGGCATTGGCTTTGGCATAGAAAATTTAAGATCTCAAAATGCACTTAAAATATTGCATAGAAACACAACTATGAAAAAGTGCCAACAGAAAGAAGTGAAGAAAGCAGAATCAAATGCTCATCAGATTACATTTGTAATTATGTTCTACGATTTCTGCTTAAACACAAGCTAAGTTGAAGGGACAGTGGTATTAGTTTAATACGTTTCGCACAAAGAGAACACAGGCATTTGTCGGCATGCTCAAAGCACGTTAGTAAAGAAAGAGAAACATTCAGTAGGAAGGAGAGTGCATGTCACATTTCTAGAGTTCAAGACAATGTAGAGCATTAAACTAGTATCATCACGTAGCTATGGCACCTCATAAGAAACCCAGGATTCCACCCACTGGCTATTTGCAAAACAGAGTTGATGATGGAGGTCTTTTGATGATGCATTCAAGAGACTCCACGTCTATATGTTAATTAGTCACCCTTTTCCTCATTCAAATCAGCTTTCTAAACATCTTCTACCTCTAACACTCTACCCCTTCCCCGCTCCACCACACAAAGACACCCAAAAACCCCTTGTCTACCATTATTTTTAGTCAAAGGTTTTATATGGTAACATGTGCCTGCCATTCTTCTACTTTGTATACATAATGAGCGCCAGTTCCCTTTTCAGTAACCTCCAAGCCCTCAGTTTCCATTTCACAGGCGGGAATATTGACATACTGCTTCATCCCTAGATAGGACACATATCTGAAAAAAACATATTTAAGGATGATAATGCTAAAGCAAACGTATGTACATGAAGAAACTGCTGCTGAGCCATAGGCAGGTGGCAAGGAGATTTAGTTTTATAGTGTTAGTGACGCATTTGCGTTGATTCTTGCCGAGTCCTCTTGTGACAGAGAACACAAATATTTTAGATTGCTGTCCCATACTGTTTTATCTATGCGTAGGGGCATTCAAGTTCTAGCTAACATGAAAAATTCTGACTTTGTCATATAATTGGTCAGGGAAACAATCTGTCCAACATGTGTAAGAAATGTTCACTTATGTAGAAAATTGGGGGGGAAAGTTGGTGATGGTAGGATAGAAGACTTTTTTTTTTTTAATTGGAAATCCTCTTTAAATTTGCTTTGCAGCAAAGCAAAGCTGTTGCATGAGGCTGAAGGATGGGCCCTCTAATTTGTATAATCTGCCACTTAGTCAGTAAAATTCTGAGCGCAAGAATGGGGTACTAGAAGTGATCTTGTTGGACTAATGACATAAACTCGGGTGTCCCTGAAAACTGCAACTTACAACCGTCTAACCTAACCTACAGCCAAGATCTGAGGCCCAGCATTGATGAAGATATCAAAGGGGCAGGGAGCATTGTCTGTCTGACACTGTTAAAAATTTCCTTTGAGAATACAAAACACAAAAGTATCAGCAGGCTTCAGAGTTTAAGGATAAGTAGTAAAAGTATCTGTGAAAGTCTTGGCATATTTGGGTCATCTTTAAAATTGTAGATAATAATAGTGGCCAAGTAAGCTGTCTTTTTTAAAACTGTAAACCTATGTGTAATAAAATCACCATCACTAAGTAACAGCATACATATATTCCATTTCGCAACTGTATAATAATAAAAATGGACTAACCCTCTTCTCTCCGTAAGCAACAGTACATCCCTCAGTCACACCTTCCATATTCACCAAGAAAGGAGTATTTTATACATCAGCAAATGGCAGTATTTTCTATTCTGCTTCACAGAGGGTGATGGTGTCCCCTCTGAAACTGCGTGAGATGGTTTCAAGGTTGCGTTTATAATTCCAATAACAAGGACATTAAAAATTTCCCTCAAGAATATAAGGCAATAAAATAATTCCCTAAGAGAAAAGGGCAATGGTCTAACAGCCAAAGGTAGACCTACCTTGGCGAAATCTATTTTAAAGGAACTGAGCCCTAAGAAACTAATCAACTCTATTTGTAGTTCTGCTATGTAAGAGAAGTTAGTAAACGCACTTTTGAAAATCTTTATATATTAAGAAATGTTTAGAGGATATGCATAATCATGAATAATCTGGAATCAAATATTAAAATCAAGAGTTTTAGGAACATCAAAATATGAAAACCTTGGGAAAGCGAATACCTTTTCTGATACCCGCGTAAGTACTAGTAAGTCCGCTCCTCTTCTTGCGGTGTCGGTAAAGCCAGATGCTGAAGACCATGAGGATGATCCAGCAGGCCGCTCCGAGGCCTGCTATGAAGGCCGGCTGCTTCACGACGTCAGAAATCTGCTGAGCGAGGCTGACTTGGTCCTCGGGTGACACAGGGTTCCCGTGGGAATCTGAAAAGCCATCTTCCGATTAAGTTGGGCTTCAGACTCAACGCAATAACGCACGCACTCACGTGTGGCTGCCATTACTTGGTTAATTTCTGGATGATGATTTCTGTTTTTCCTCTCACACCACTCACCATCATCAAATAAAACAGCTCATACTGTTGTCAGCAAAATTGCACAATGCTATTTATTTCAACGGAAAGCAAGCGAGGCAGCTGTATAGAATCATGCTCAAAAACGAAAGCAATGGCACCTGTTTCTCTTTCCCATCCAAAGAGCTCTGCAGGTTACTGCTTAGATTAAGTCTCACAGGACAGCACTAACTAACTGAGAAAAATACAAAACATAACACTAAAAAAATGAAATAATTTCATACACGTACAAATACTACATGTACAAATAAGGAATATTTAATAAGTATTTACAGACAAGATATAAACTTTCTCAGACTTCTATAGGCATGCTTAAATAGTATGTTCTTAAAAAAAGAAATAAAATTTTATTTCCTCTCTAAGCTAGATATGGAAAAGTCTCTATATGTGTGTGTGTACCCCCGACACTAACACTATATTGTAAGACATTTAATTGTCTTAGAAACACATTAATTAACATAAGTTCAGAAAGACCTATACAATTCAGGATCAGGAAAACCCAAAGAAAAATTAAGATAATGTTACCATTGGAAGAGCCATGGATAATCTCTCCATTAAAATAATAATCACGGTGAGCAATAGACAAAATAATGTTAAATATGTAAAGGAATTATAATATCAAGGGTTATGAATAGTCAAAAAGGCTCGTATTTTCTGCTGGCCATTTTGATTCAATATTTAAAAATTGATGGAATATATGGCTAATAAAATGTACTTAGTTTACATTTATGTTTTAAGCCTACTGAGTTTTTTCAAGCCCACCATAGCACCCAGTCACACAAGAGGTCTGCAAAGCTGCTGTAGAGAACTGGAGGCTGTATCATCAAAGCAATATCTAATTTTGTTGGCACTGAGTGGTATCAACCCTGAGGGTGCCCACTGTGCAGAATGCCCACCTCTGTCTGCAGTTTTGATGTTCTTCCCCCACCACATCTGGTGAACCAAGGTGTTGGCCCGTTTCATTAGGATTGGTGCTTTCTTACAATTATTAAATCATTTGCCTCTGGTACATTGTCGTCATGAGTTCTTATAATTTTACATGGCCTCAGCATTGATTTTGAATCTAAGTTCAACCTTCTCATAGGTGTCTCACTGATACCCTTGACAGTTTCCAGTTCCCTGCTTCCCTCCAGTTCCTCAACATGGTCAATCCAGGTATCTGCCTTATACGACTGACTTTTGGTGACCACTTCCCTATGGGATATGTAGATACGACTTCCTTGACTCACCCCAGGGACACCACACCCCTCATGGACTGTGCAGATATGCCACAGTGACCGTTCTCAGAGAGAATGTGACCCCATGGAACTTGTGCCATTTGTTCTAAGAACCCACCAGTTGGAACTCCCCAAAGGAAACCTGCCTGGGTAATACCTGCAAGGACAAAAAGGCCTCAGTGCCTAGGTCTTCCCTCTCTGGACCCCCACCTGCTGGTTAAGCACATTGCCCCGGTGGCCTCGCCGGCCCTTGTCGGCACACCCTCTGTCCCACGGATCTGTGAGTAACAAAGTGCTTCAGTTACTGCATGTGTTTTTGGTGTGTTGTCTCCTCTGAGTCTCACCTAAGCAACACACTGGAAGGTTTTAACTTTCCTCCCAGTCAAGGCTCTCCTAGGAGGGTCATATTGACAGGAGTAAGCCGGACACAGGACAGATGAGAGCCACAGGGACATCTGCCAGTATAAACAAGTTTCCTGTGCGAGGGACACCTGGTCATGGGTTGAACACTGAGGTGTTACGCTGTCTGCCAGGATTAGAAAGCATCCTGTGAAAGGCACAAAGTGAACACCCACAACCAAATTCTCCAAAGCCCTGTCAGGGCAGGACTAGAGTTTATAGCCACTCTGCAAAGAGAGACCTTAAGACCAAATTAAAAAGAAATACAGCAATTCTGCTAATACAATCTGCTTTAAGAGAGAAATATTTTTCAATCCAAAATACATTTTTTTCCAGAAAGATAATTGGTGTAACTCATTACCCATGAATAACATTTTTTTACGGATTCTTCTTTCAATGGATTTTTTCTTATTAAATGACATTGCACCTTGATAAGAAAACTGGAAGGAAAAATAAGCAGCATTCAATGATGAAGGAAACAGCCTTCAGGAAAACTGCACCCCTTTCAATGCAAAATGGCTAAATTCCTTCTCATGTTGTACGAGTGTGTGTGGTTTTTCAGTTTGCTTTTTTCTTGAACAGAATTCCAGATCTCATTCTATAGAGGGTCAAGGCTGAAAAACCTATTTTCACAAGCAGTTACCTGCCTTTCTCTGTTTGTTGAATGAAAGTTTTATTTCATGTTCCAGACTCTTTTATTACCTCTGGTTATCCTAAGAGCACTTCATCCTCTTAAAGTTCACCAAGCAGACCTATTCTCCTTATTCCTAATACATTCTTTGTATCTGCTAGGTTTATAGATTTCATGGCTATTTGTGTAAGGTTAAGATGGGTAGCCTCAGATAATATGGGAACAGCCAAGAGAGGTCCTATGCAAGCAACCAGATGGACTTAACAGACTCAAGTGTGGTATGACTAATGAATTAAAACAGGCACTCGCTAGCTCAGTCTTTGTCTCCCTGCAGCTGAGCCTATATTAGGAGATGGAAAAATGGAACTCATTTATAATTTCAAGGAAACCAATTTGGCCCCCATGGTTTCAATCTTAAAGAAATAAAATTATACATGGTCATTTTCCCAATTTATCTTCCAAAAAATAGAACTAAATAATCTTCAGTCATAAAAATAGGTAAACAACAATAATATATATAGTCATCACAATGTTAACTTATTTCAATGTTAATAAATTCATACTGAAATTTAACAAAATTGGTCAAATATTTGAATATCAACTATTTTCTCCATCTAAACTGTTTTCCTCTACATCTTATATAAATGTGCAACAGATGCATCAAGCAACTGATTTGGTTATAGTTTCTTGTGTTGCTTGAAACAAACCAGGAGCTATTTTTGTTTAAAAGTTTTATTTCTATATATAATCATTGGTTATTGTTTTTAAAAATATTTTGTTTTACTAGTTTTGGAGAACAGGACGTTTTGAGTTACATGGATAAGTTCTTTAGTGGTAACATGAGTGCAAAAAATCAAATTTTAGCCTACGGCTATGAAAGAGAGAGCAAGTTTTTCCCTAAAAGCTTGAATGGAACTCTCTCATCTAATAGAGCTGTTGGGAGGAGGCTTCCTGGCCAGCGACTTAGTTTTGTAGTGACCCCATTCATCTGCTTGTAGTCACACTGGGGGAGTGAGGTGCACCCTGTCTAGACCTGTACCATTGAGCACTCCCATAGACGAGGAGTGAGGTGCACCCTGTCTAGACCTGTACCACTGAACACTCCCATAGACGAGGAGTGAGGTGCACCCTGTCTAGACCTGCACCACTGAACACTCCCATAGACGAGGAGTGAGGTGCACCCTGTCTAGACCTGCACCATTGAGCACTCCCATAGACGATGTGTTTCTTTCCTCCCCTTGCTGCAGACCCCGGGTCCACTTCAGAAGCCCTGTGATAAAGAGGCTAACTCATCCGCCTATGATCCTCACTGTCTGTGTGGAACAGAGTCCTCACCTCACAAGTGGACTTTGGTAGATTTATTGTATCATAGGACAGAAATTCTGCAAATATATCTATTACTGCAACTCGCATTGTCTAAACAACGGAACATCAATAATATTCTTCAAAATAAATGTGAAGTTCTTTATGTATAGCAATGAAGTTTACGAAAACCAGGTGATTCTTAATTTTGTTTTGAAATGATTTCCAGGATGTCATCAATATTATTAACATGCAAAAATAGTATGTAATTGTGAAATACAAAGCTTCATACCTCAGATCCTTTTTGATGATTGAACAACTGATTATAATATTAGTAACATATACTAATATTTCACTAGTAATAAAATACTACTAATGCTTAACCTCTGATCTGGAAGACAAAAACATAAAGGTGCTATATGCTTCTTGGCATCATTCATAATTTAAACACAGCTTCTTAATATTTGAACCTTTCTTCTTGCTTTTCAGTTACAATGGTATTTTGTCATTGTTTTGCTGTTTGTTTTAGAATTTACTACCATGCACTTACTAATTTGTACTTTATGTTCATGCCATATTGCCTAGAGTGAACTGCGGTAATGAAGCTTTTTTTTTTTTTTTTTTTAATTCATCTAACTATGTTTGAGGCACAAACTGTATTTAACTTTCTAAGCAATCAGCATATAAACATATTTTAATACTTCTTGTCATCTCAATCTATCTTTTGCTATAATAAGCAATTATAATTTTAAATAGACACTACATGTGAACATAAATTGGTCATTGCTATAAACTTCTAATACCTGGTTTAAGTTTTAAATAGAAGTTTGCTTACTTGTTGGATTTTTTTTTTTTTTTGAGAAGGCGTCTCACTCTGTCACCCAGAATGGAGTGCAGCAGCGCGATCTCAGCTCACTGCAAGCTCCACCTCCCGGGTTCACGCCATTCTCCTGCCTCAGCCTCCCGAGTAGTTGGGACTACAGACGACCGCCACCACACCTGGCTAATTTTTTGTATTTTTAGTAGAGACTGGGTTTCACCCTGTTAGCCAGGATGGTCTCGATCTCCTGACCTCGTGATCTGCCCACCTTGGTCTCCCAAAGTGTTGGGATTACAGGAGTGAGCCACCGCGCATGGCCTGTTTGATTTTAAATCCAAGCAACTGTGAGTTCCATGAAGGTGCACACTGTCTTTCGTGTTCACGGAGGTATCCTTGGTGCTCAATTAATAGTATTTGTTGAATAGATAAAAACATTATATAGGACAGGATTAGCATAACATTGAATATGGACAGTCTTTTGCTTGAAATATCAAAAATGTGTGCTTGGATATGTTCAAGTTTAGTTGAGATATCTATGTCTATATATCTGCATCTAGTCTCTCTCTCTCTCTCTCTCCCCGCCCCCGCCATATTTTAAGTAAAGCTAACACCTTTTTGTAGCTCTAAGCCATATTCCATATTCTATTAAATTAGCAATGGCGGGTGACTCAGCCAAATGCAGAAAAGCAAAGCGGGACACACGGTAGAGTGAAAGACCGTCAACCTGGATCCACACTGACACTCACCCAGCTGGATGAACTGAGGCTCACTCTTCACCCCAGGCCCAGCCCCAGTGCTGGCTGCCACTTCCACACTGTATCGGATTCCAGGAACAAGAAAGGGAATGACCACAGAAAAGGTGGAACCGTCCACTGTTTTGTTTATGTGGTATCGAGTTTCATTGCCCAGACACCAAACCTGTAAGAAGCGAAAATCAAGCTGTAAATTACCTAAATTAATGCAAAGATCAACACAGGATTGCAGTTTTAGACCCAGACAGAGTTCAAAACTGTCATGCGCTACCATCAGAAGTTTCCAAAGTCATTTTTCCCTAAAATCTAGTTCTATGAACAATCTTCTATTCAAATTTAATGTTAAAAGTTGTTTCAAGGTGTCTTTATTACTTTCTCATATACTTTTAAAAGGTTATATCAGTAAGTCTACAAATCTGTGCTTGAACGTAGTAGTTTCCATCAGCCTATTTCATTAAGATTTCTTAACAACAAGACATTATTTGCCAAATAAATAAGTAGCTTGCAGACAGCTGTGTCTATGCAGATCAAGAATACCATTCAACATTTGCATTCTAGGCATGACACAGATGACCAGATATTGTAAAACAAAAATGAGTAGGAAACTCCAAGTCTCGTACTTTACTTCAATCGTTCTCTGGCATCAACCTGCCTGGCACTGACATTGGCACGTCACATTTTACAAGGAGTAGCTGATTGAAAAGGAAGGAGAGCTTCTGAATACGCTAGAGCAGTTTGCACAAATATGATTATTAAAAACAAAACTGCACACAAGGGATAAGTCTCATCCCAGGATTCTATTCACCCTCTGGTACACTGAACTGTATTGTCAGTGAGGGAAAATTCGCCCTCTGATCTTCTATTTAAATGGGATGCTTCACAGCATCCACGAGATCATAAAGAATAGCAATACATATTTGATGTGAAAAAAGCATTCTTCTAATGGGTAAGTTACAGTTACCTGATTAACTTGGCTAATAATATTTGTGATCGAAAACTATTCTCAAGAAATTGAGATTTTCAAACTATACTATAATCCTTGTTTTAAATTTCACTAAAAGATTCATCACCAAGTGATCTTCTGCGATGTGTAAGAACTTGGATATGGTGCATGACAATGTTCAAACTCAGTTTCCATAAGAAAATGATCTATAGAAAAACATGCTCATTATTACTATTATTATTTGAGATGGAGTCTTGCTCTGTCGCCCAGGCTGCAGTGTAGTGCTGCCATCTTGGCTTACTACAGCTTCCACCTCCTGGGTTCCAGTGATTCTCCTGCCTCAGCCTCCTGAGTAGCTGGGATTAAAGGCGTGCACCACCACACCCAGCTAATTTTTGTATATTTAGTAGAGATGGGGTTTCACCATATTGGCCAGGCTGGCCTCTCAAAGTGCTGGGATTACAGGGGTGAGCCACCACGCCCAACTGACATGCTCTGTATTCTTTATGATGTCCTCAAGCAATATATACCATTCACTTTCAGTAGACAATTGTCTACACTGTAACAGGAAGTGAGATTTAAAAGAAATCTAAGCATACCAGTCTTCTCCATCATTTATCCTTTTACTTTTTTCTTTGACAGTTAATATTATTTTAATATAATTTCAATACATAATACCCAGAAATGGTCAGACCCTGTATGAGGAGCCGGCCACTTGGAAATAAAGACTCTTCTGTGATTGTTTCTAACCCCAATTACATCACACAGCTGAACCAAAGCCACAAACTGATTTTGTACCAGTCAATCAGGTTCCGAAAGGCATTTTATTATTTTAAATTGACCGTGAAGTTAAGTGAAATCCACCCTTTTGCATTTCTTCAGGAGAGAAGTGAGTTTTGACTCTTAGGGGAAAATGCCTACATTCTACAATTTAGCTTGAGAGCTGAGACATCATCTCATTTTAAATCCTTAAAAATCTTCCCTAACATTCAATTTTTCTAGACTAACACATAGTATCCTGTCAATCCTCAGTATGGAGACAGCCTTGAAACTCTTAAGAAAACACTTAAAAGTACAGAGACTTTTAATGCCTCAATTATGCTAGAAAATCTTATTTGAAACATATTAAAACATCCACAGTGCACTTATGGCAGTCTTTTAAATACTTTAAAAACCACACTGTTAATATACACACATTTCATAAAGAGATTTCTCAATTTGTTTTAAAACTATTTTGAAAATAAAATAAAACTCAGCTCAGGATACTTGGTTACTGTATGGATTAATTTGCTACTCAGAAGAACATGTACAGTCTTATTTGGGCCTTAACTAAGAATGCACATCAGAATCGCCAAAAGATTCACCGAAATATATGTCCAAGGGCCCCTGTCAGACCAACTGAATCAGAATTTCAACATCACTGACTAAACAAGAAAGCGTTTTAAAAATAATTTACATGTTGCTATTTGGACCAGAAGATGGCGCCAAATATCCACAAACAAATCCCAGCTTTTTCTTTGTGAATGGCGGGGGCTGCCCATCAGGACATTCACACACATACATTAATCTCATACCTTATACTCTTGGACCATTCCATTTTGGGTGTCTTCTGGAGGTGGCTGCCAACTAACCAGAATTGCAGTTCCGTTTCCATCATTCTTCGATACGGTTACGCCTTGGGGTGGGGCACTGGGTGCTATTAAATAGTTTTAAAAGGTAGGTTATTAGAATGTGCTAGAGAACACTGAAAGCAGGTTATTAATATCAAAACCAAGAATAAATATATTAATATTATATCAACATATGCTTTTTTTTTTTTTTTTTTTTTGAGATGGAGTCTCCCCCTGTTGTCCAGGCTGTAGTATAGTGATACGATCTTGGCTCACTGCAACCTCCCGCTCCTGGGTTGAAGCCAGTTTCCTGCCTCAGCCCCCTGAGTAGCCGTGACCACAGGCGCCCGCCACCACGCCCCGCTGATTTTTGTATTTTTAATAGAGACAGGGTTTCACCACTTTGGCCAGGCTGGTCTCAAACTCCTGACTTCAGGTGATCCACCGCCTCAGCCTCCCAAAGGGCTTGGATTACAGGCATGAGCCACTGTGCCCGGCTGCATATGTTTTAAAGATGTATTTCATCCAAGTCTGAAGAGTCCCAAACTACCTAAGGTGTTCCTCACTCAATGCTAATTACCTGCCAACTGTGAATTTTCCATAACCAAACTTAAACACCTTGTTCCCACCAAACATCCCAGGACAATTCCTATTTCTTCTACCCTGTAACTCTAGTCTCATGTTCTCCCTCAAAATGTTCAAAAGTATGAAAATGAATGTTAATCATTCATCATAATTATTTATACAGCCAAAGTGACAAGGACATGTTGGGAGACATCCTGCTGTAATTTAATGTAATCTTTTACCTTTATGTAAATATTGTTTAATTTCTAGGAATAGGGTGGTCAGCTATAGTGGTTTGTCTAGAACTGAGGTGTTTTAAGAGAGATGAGATTTAGGAAGAAAATGTTAATCCCAGAAAGTCCTGGGCAAATCAACACATTTCTCCAATCATGGATCAAAACAAACAAACAGAAAATGCTGACTAGAAAATAAACCAAATGGAAAACAATTGCTTTTTTAAATGTGAATTTTAGTTCTGAATAATTAAATTTCTGTATGTCATTAAGTAATATAATGCTCACATTTGCACCTTTGTACGTAGGCCACTATTGAAGCAAGTCAACTATTATAGCATTTTGCTTTTCTAGTTTTCTAAATAAACAAATACTGTTAGCAAAATGTATGTTCAATATCAAGAAAGTTAATAATTAATGCCACTCTTAACATTATAACAATTTAAATTAAGCCAGTACAATCCTAACAAATATAATGCAATGCATGGAAATCATACGCTTCATCATACTTGCCTTCTTCCAGGGTTTTGGCAAACTTGATTTCACTATCTGCTCCTTGAAATTCATTAAAAAAAGGGCGAGCCTTTATTTCATAGTTGACTCCCTTTCTGAGATCAGGGATAACCACACTGTTTTTGGTTGGGGTCCTCACTTCAAAAACCAACCAGTCTGATTCTCCGTGGTTGGCTCCAGATGGCCGATAGAGAATTTTATATCCTTGTATATACTGAGACTGTTGATCTACCTATTAAAAAGACAAGTAAAATGTAATTATTCATACTATTTTACTGGTTCATTAGAAAACAATAAAAATTAAATGTTATAAAATGCACAAAATTCTGTCTGGCTTCATCCCACATTCTTACACAAGAAATGTGTCAGAATTAGAAAGGAAAAAATAAAACTCATCGGAAAGTGGACAACATGAGTGTGCTCATAGAAAATCCAAAAGAATCTTCAGCTAAAACATTCAGATACGTAGAATACTGAAAAAAATCCACTATCTTTTGTAAGGTGATACAAATTTCTGTGGCATTAACTTCTATGCTTCACGCAGAAAAGTGAGGCCTGATGGCAGCTCTAACACTGCACGTAAGACACGCCTGGGCCAAGGGGATGAGAAGCTAAAATGTCTGATTTTAAAAGCCTACTTAACACTACTTGGAAATATCTCTAAGTTTAAAAGATTCATGTAATAATGATCCTATCACAAGTTACATATCATAGTTAATACTATCTGTTTCTTAAGTTCACTACTGCAGCACAATAAGAAAAAAATAGGCTCAAGATGCAACATTTTTCTGTTTAAAGCCAAACTAATAAGCACTGTAATAAACAGTGCTTACACTATACAGTTATCCTCAATGTACAAGTAGGCAGCAGATAGTTACGTGTTATATGCATTATAATGATCTCCCAGACGCTTAGGAAAACTGAGATCAAATATTGGAACAACTCACTGTCCAGTGCACTTCGATGGAAGAGGAGGAAAGGATGGCAGGGTTGTGGAGGTGCAGAACAACATTCCCCAGCTCTCTCTGGACCTGCTTGTGGTCCACCCCCTGACTTGTTGGTGGAACATCTACAATAATTCAAGAAAACGGTGTCAGTTTCTACGCAACGTCACTGGACTGAGTGAAAGCATGTAAAACAAACTTTTCATTCATAGCAACTCTCAGTTAAGTAGAATACAAGCCAGGTTGTGATTCAGAAAATAATAATAATAATTTAACCTTTTTATTCGGATCAGGAAAGTAAGAGGGGATAGAGATACACAGAGAGAGAGAATGCAGAGGACATGTATTATAGAAAGTCAAAAAGAGCAGGAAGCAAAGACAACAATGGCAAATAGCAACATTTAGTGGCTCCTCCTACCATGCAAGGATCACTTTCCTGATGAAAATGAAGGCACTAGTGCAATGCCCTCTGAGTTTATGAAAACCTTCTGTAGTCATCCTAACTATGCAAGACAGAAAAGAGACTGCAATTGCAGCAGAGTGGCTACGCAATGGGAAGAAAGGAGATATGGTTAGTGAAAACCAAGAAGAGAAAGAAGTCAGATACTTTACATCATTAAGATGAACTCGGATATTTTCTCATATAAGGTTTATGGTAAGTTAGTGGCTACAATGGAGGTGATACAGATGCCACCAAGAAAGTAAAATAAAATCAATCTGATTAGATTCATGAGAAAAAAGTACTTAACATTTATGTAATTGATGACGATTTAGTTTAGTTATTGTGTCATCGTAAAGAAGGTTTAATAAAGAGTTCTTAATCACAACAGCCCCCAAATTTTAGAAGGGAAACTAAGAACACAGTAAGAGTGAAATGGCTACTAACACTAACTTTTTAAATAAGCTTCTTAAAGTCTACACTCAAAAAACATTTGCCCATTTCTGAAGCGGTTTTCTAAACAGGTAAGTTTTGCTTTGTTTATAATAGTAACAGGGAATACATGGGAGGAAGTGAAGAAAATGTTTTTTGGAATTCAGAATTCTCTTTCTCAAAGTATTGTATCTGGGCATCTACATTCCAGATTATTCCACATTATATAAAAAAAATTAAAATGAGAATTTTAGTTTACTGAATCGTTAAATACCTTCAAAGAATTGATCTTGGGTAGAAAGCAAAAGCAGGAATGCTAAGAATGAGATTGCTAAGTATCTCAGATGAAGTCCAGGGAAGCTAGGCAAGTGGAAGAAATGACATCAAGACTGACATCAAACACTCTTACATATTGTTTGGTTGTTTTTATACTTAACCTAGAAATTAAGCTGATAAATAAGCAAGATGAAAAAAAAAAAGAACTGGGATAATTCTGTACTTCATCTTACTTTACCAGTATTTTTGGCTAGGATCTGCCCTCAGGATAACTATTATCACAGCCTCTATGTAGTAAACACTTGACCATCAGCTTTCCATCTCTTCCTTATCCACTGGTCTCATTTGCTCCTATGACTTAAACTGCCATCCATTTCTAGGATGAGACTGAAATCCTTGGAATAAAACAGACCTGGGTTTGCACACCACCTCAGCAACTTAAAAACCGCATAACATTGGAACCATTTCTTAACCTCATTATTCTCCAGTTTCCTTGTGCTTCAAATGGTGATATCAAAGGCAGCTGATCCTGAGGGCTGTGGTAAAAGCTGTCTTGTAATAACACATAAAAAGTGCTTTTCCTGAGAGCAGGGACTGTGGACCATGGTGCACAGCACAGTGCCATACACATAGGTGTTGCTTAATAAACATAGGTTCAATTAAAATGTACTCACATATGGAAAACACACACATTATGCCAACTTCCAAATGTCTCCCTCATATGTAAGCTCCCATCCTCACACAATCATCTCCCTTTCAGAAAGTCTCCTCAAATACAGAAATAACCATTTTATCTGTAACTGCCATGGTCTGCATCCCAATCCCGAATTCCTCTGATATGAGATAAACCCACTAGCCAGTTCCTTCATGAAAATTGCTAGATTCTCCCACCTGGTACCCATGACAGCAACAGGAGTCTATAATATCATAACAGAAATGCTCACATCAGAGAGAAAAAGGGAAAATGACGCCTAATAAAATAACTTTGAGAAGTTTACAAATTGATCCTCTTACTGTTTTTGTTCTCTACCTCCTGAAAGAAACGTATGACAATGCAAAAGGTCTTTCCCAATATTCACAATTAGACTTAAGGAAAACCTAACTGTTCCAGCCAACTGTTTCCCCCAACGTTAAAACTTCACATACACAACCTCTTGGGGGAGACTATCCGGCCCCATTCATTGATAAGAACTGATATCACCTTAGGTATGATATATATGTTCTGTGTATCTGTACATATTCTTTTAAAACTAGGGCTCAAGAATGATGCAGACAGGACACGCGGGTGAAGAATCGTAGCAACGAACAACGGTAACAACAGCCGCATCTCAGCGACGATGACCACCACCCCCACCTGCCAGGTGCTCATCCAATCTTCCTTGCATCATCAAATCTTGTCTTTGGGAAAGCACACGTTGGTCACCACATAACAAGGCTCTAACTCCAGACATGACATAGGTCTACCTGATTCCTGTACAGGGAACCTGTGCCCTATATCTGTGCACCATTAGCTTTTGACCCCAGCTCATTCATATGTATCTACACTTGGGGAAGATTCTTTGGCAACCATATTCCAGAAATGGTTAGAGAAATTATGCCTGCTCCTTCATGAATCACTTTCCAACAAGTCCTTCCTGAATTTCCTCACCCTCATTTCTCTCCTTACTGTGTGTGCGTTCTGTTCCCTCCAGTGAAATTTTTTTTGCAGGTTATTCCCCAGGTTCTTATTACGGTTATAATCCTGGGCTTACAGCCTCAAATGAAGTCCAAGAATAGGTAAGATACGTGCCTCAATTTTACTTCTCATGGGCCCTTTGCTGTTGCCTCAAGCTAGAATAAGCATAACTCTTCCATATGGCAGTTTCTTAAAATGTTAAGGAAAAGATGTCATGTCTGCTCTGATGTTATTATTTTCTGGCCTAACCATGCCCAGATCCTTGAATGTCTTTTCAGATGATGTGATTTTCAGCCTTTCGTGCGGCCTCATCGACTATCCTTATTGTCCTCCCCTTAAAAGTCCATCTGAAAATGTAGTGTCCAGAACAAACACATTACTCCGTTCACGAACTGAATAGTTCTAAGTAAAAAGAGAAAAATTACTTGATCCAGGCATAATTCTAGTGCCAGCTAAGATTACATTTGCTCTCTTGGCAACTACATCCCTCAGTAGGTTCAGACGGGTGTTTAATTCAAAGTCAGACCATTCTGAGAGCCCTGACACACACACATATACCTCCCGTAAGCCTGCTGTCTTTAGTCTATCCTTTTACAGCTAATTTTTTAAACCCAAGTTCAAGTACCAGACTTTTTAATTTGCTCTATTAACTTTAATAGTGAGCACTCTCCCATCAGTCCAATCTGCTGAGCTATACGTAATTCTGATTCTCTCATCTGGCACACTAGCTGTCTTTCTCAGTTTTATGATACCCTCAAATTTTATGAACTTCCTTTTAGCCCTGACACTAAAAGACACACAAGTCCAATACCAGATTTTATGGAAAGTAAAACACAAATCTGCATCTTATGTACTTATATATTGATTAGTTAATTTAGTCCTTGTCCAATCCTGCGGAATGGGTATGTGCAGCCCCATTTTAAAGGTGAGGAAACTCAGAAGGGCCGACTAACTTGCTCAAGGCCACGCAGCTAGTAGACTGAGGAGCTGAAATTAAAAAAATGTCTTTGATTTCACAATTGTACACCTGTTTCTCTACATTTCCAGTCTTCCAGTTGACAAGGGTGCATTATACTTGGATTGCTATGGCTTGGCTGTGTCCCCACCCAAATCTCATCTTGAACTGTAGTTCTCATAATCCCCACGTGTCACGGGAGGGACTCGGTAGGAGGTAATTAAATCATGGAGTAGTTACCGCCATGCTACTGTTCTCCTGAGAGTGAGTGAGTTCTCATGAGATCTGATGGTTTTATAAGGGGCTTTGCTCACTTTTGCTCGGCACTTCTTGCTGCCACCATGCGAAGCGGGACGTGTTACTTTCCCCTTCTGCCATGATTGTAAGTTTTCTGAGGCCTCCCCAGCCATGCTGAACTGTGAGTCAATTAAACCTCTTAACTTTATAAATTGTCCAGTCTTGGGGCAGCTCTTTATTAGCAGCGTGAGAACAGACTATACACATAGTTCCACTAGCTATGCATATACAAAGGCAAATTGACAGAAATGTTAAAAAGACTAAATGAATGTTCAGACAGAATGCTAACTCACTCCTCACTTACAAATGAGGTTACATTTTACGGAATCATGCATGTGAGTACAGGACAAAACAGAGTTAAGCTGCAGTCGCCAAAAACTTTCAGTTAGAATCTACTGGCTGGAGACCATTGTACTGGGGACAAACGTTTCAATTCATTTTACAGCTGTCATTGGGTCTACATTCTTTACAAATGTGTATCTAATATCAAAAACCCCAGACTGCCTTAAGGCAGGCTGCAAGTATAGTAAAGCTCCTGGAGAGGTGATTCATAATAGCAAGTAGGAGCTATGGGTGTGTTACATTCACACCAGAGACACACTGGGCATGCTCTACAACTTGGTGTGCTTTTTCTGCAAATTCTGAAATGAGAAGTGCTTCCAAAAAGACTGTTTATGTACATACTTCAAGTAACAAAACAGCAACATGGCTGGCAGACCCCTCTCCCAAACCAGCAACAAAGGAGTTTAAGTCTCAGTCATCTCGTGTATAACTTGTTTCTATTAAAATAACCAAGTCTATTTTTTTTCTTTTTTCCTTTGTTTCCTTAAGATAGAAACACTATCCCTCTGTATGTTGAGAAAATAATTTTATACTTCGAATCATTCCCCTCTAAAATTACCTTTCTTTACTAATATAAAAACAAGCACATTCTATTTACAATGACACGTATTTTTTTTCCCAAAAATAAAAGGTCAAGGATGATTCAAATTCATCTTTTTTTTCTAGTATATTAATTTTACTCCTATTAGAGCACTAAAATAATAGGATGAGCAAGAGTGTGGAGAGATGAAAATAATCTGTCTGTTAAAAGCTAAAAGTAATTTCTGTTCACAAAAGATAAAATGTGGAATACCCAAAATTTGGTCCAAAGGAAGAAAATTTCCAGTTTTAAATGTTCTAGAAGTAGCTTTAAACATGTCCGTTTTGCTTTTATCTGTTTTTCGAACCCAGCTTTGACCAAAACGTAGGTGTTTTTCATTTAAAAGTTTCTTATATCATGGTTCATATATAACTGACAATAAAGACAGGTCAAACAAAATAAAGACCTAAAGTATTTTCTCCATGCTTGTTGGAGTTTAACTGGACAGAGGAATTAATAACAAGCTTCCAGATAGCTCCTACATTCACGTGATCTCAAGAGAGTATTATCTGATTAGGATTGTAATCTAAAAATTCATCCAGAAGGTTATAAGTACTGAACTTATATATAAATAAAACTCAGTTAATTTTAAATACAATTATAATATGACTAAGATTGTACACCTATATGTTACTATATTTAAAATTCAGGAAATCGAATGGAATACACAAATATTCACTTATTTTTAAATTTATGGGTCCTAACAGGTGTATATATTTATGGGTACATGAGAAATTTTGATATAGGCATATAATGCTTAATAATCACATCAGGGTAAATGGGGTATCCATCACCTCAATCATTTATCCTTTTTTTGTGTTACAAACATTCCAATTATACTTTAGTTATTTAAAAGTGTTCAATAAATTATTGTTGACTATAGTCACCCTGTTGCTATCTAATACTAGATCTTATTCATTCTAACTTTTTTTTTTTTGTACCCATTAACCTTCCCCACTCTCCCCACAGCCACCCTACTACCCTTCCCAGTCTCTGGTTACCATCATTCTACTTTCCATCTCCTCACATCATATTTTTGTCTTAGTATATTTGCAATTTTATGAGAAACAGTTCTCTTTGTTAATCCATCTTATGTGTGTATGCTCAGTCCAGAAAATAATAAAGTTTGTAGACACTGTGTTTGCATATTAAAAATTAATTAAGCAACTTGGGCAACCTGAACAACAGATTGTAAACGTACAATTGTAGCATGTAACACAAGTCATTTGTGCATTTATAACATCTAAGGATAAGTAGGTGTCACAGGGTTAAGTAAATCAATATTTACCTTGTGTTTTCACTGGATCTGATATTTGACTTGGATCACTAATTCCATATGCATTAGCTGCCCTCACAAGGAAAAGGTAAATTGCATTAGGTTTGAGTCCTTTAATGGCAAATGTTTCTGTTTTCACATTCTCTGCTACGGTCTGCCAGCTGCTACCAGATGCATGGCTAAGGACAGACACACAGGTTAGAACATGCGTATTTAATGGCGAATCAAAAAAGAACAACTAGGAAGCATCTCCTTCACTCTACCTGAAGGCTTCTATAATATAAGATGTTGGAGTTGCTCCTGAATTCAAATTTGGTTGCCATGATAATGTTACTGTATTTCTGCTGACATCTGTAACTTCCGGTTTTGATGGGGCACTAGGGATTAAATTTGGGTCAGTGGGTCTTGGAGGCTGAACTGGAACTCCAAATTCTAAAAAATGGGAAAAAAGGCCAAAATAAAAGATGTTTACACATACACAGGTAAGCATATAAATGCAGATAACATATTCATACACCTACTCAGGGAACAGGACATTTACTTCATTAATATCCCAGTAAGTAAACAACTGCATTTTAAGCTTCACTTTAAGGGAAATATACCATTTAATTTACCTTGGACTTCAATGTAGGCACTCCATGTTGCTTCACCACTTGGGGTTGATGCAATGCAGGTGTACCGACCAGTATCACCCAGCTGAGAAGGCAGACAAAAAATAAATATTTGGAAAAATCAAGAACTCACTGGGCTGGAAAAGCAATTACAGGTTTGTATGTGATCCATGAATATGGATAACTGCATTAAAATTCACTAACCAGAAACTTCCCCTTAATTGAATATATTTTTATTGAATGTGAGGGAAAATATTACATCAATATAGAAAAAAAGAGATTTTATATGATTGTTCTAATGGTAGAATAAGAAATATTTAATTGCATTAGCATATATTATCATCAGTCTCAGGGACAATAATTCCTAAGGTAAGGCATACAACTCTTCAAATTCAAAGCATTAATATTTATTGCTAAAATATATCTTTATGTTTAATAAGTCATATAATAAGGCTGATAAAGCTTAACCAATGGCTATTCTTGCCTTCATATTTTATCAGTTATACCTATATGGATATATGAGATCAACAGAAAAAGGATGGGAATCACAGAATTTTTTCTTAAAAGATTGACTTTCCCGGGTTTTAAAACCTGTAACTTACGGCAGTGTAAGAAGTACAAAGCCAAACTCGAGTTGGAATGAACACTCTCGCTCCCCTTTAAAAACTGACTGACAGAGAGCAAACAGGTCACATGTTCAATTGTGAAATCAGCAGCAGCAGAATAAACCCATCTACTTCTGCTCAAGCTAATAACTGTCTTCAAGTAACATCTGATAAAGAAACAATGTTGTCATCTTGCTCTGGCAATGCAATAAACAAGTCACAAAGTAGCACAACATATTAACCATTGTGGCACTTAAAGTGAACTGTGATGCGGATCCCGTACTCCAAAGGAACCACCCACACTAGGAAATCAAGCAACAGAAAGTTATGTTTATTGCTGTCAGGACCATTCTTTGATATGCCTCAGGAGCTGGTCTGATCTTGACCTAAAAAAAGAAGAAAATGAAAACAATAAANGGAATGAACACTCTCGCTCCCCTTTAAAAACTGACTGACAGAGAGCAAACAGGTCACATGTTCAATTGTGAAATCAGCAGCAGCAGAATAAACCCATCTACTTCTGCTCAAGCTAATAACTGTCTTCAAGTAACATCTGATAAAGAAACAATGTTGTCATCTTGCTCTGGCAATGCAATAAACAAGTCACAAAGTAGCACAACATATTAACCATTGTGGCACTTAAAGTGAACTGTGATGCGGATCCCGTACTCCAAAGGAACCACCCACACTAGGAAATCAAGCAACAGAAAGTTATGTTTATTGCTGTCAGGACCATTCTTTGATATGCCTCAGGAGCTGGTCTGATCTTGACCTAAAAAAAGAAGAAAAATGAAAACAATAAAGTCCTGAAAGAGCAGGCATGGGATGTCATGTCCTGAAAGAGCAGGCATGGGATGTCATGTCCTGAAAGAGCAGGCATGGGATGTCATGCCCTGAAAGAGCAGGCATGGGATGGCATGCCCTGAAAGAGCAGGCATGGGATGGCATGCCCTGTGAAAGTAAATCCTTAAATGATTCCTACAAACCTGTGGGTTTTCCATCATTTAGCATTCTGATTTGAATTGTACACTCGGTGTGTACATGACTTTATGGCTTTTGTTGCATATATAGTTTTGCCATTGCAAAATGATGAAACAAATACTTACAATAGAACAACTATCGAAGTATAGTTGCACATAAAATGATACAGGGAAAGATCTTAAAAGATGCCTTATGGAAGGACTACATCATACCACTACTTTGAAGACATTTATTCTCTCACAAACCCTCAACTAGTTTCCTCGGTAGGTTCTCAGAAATCCTTTTTTTTTCTTCTCCTCCATATAATCTTAAATTACCTGCTATGGACTAAATTATGAGTTAAATCATCTCAAACATATACAATGAAATATCTGAAAAAAATAAAACATCAAATTAAACATATATTACTACTCTTCATTTAACATTTCATTCACTGCAAAGTTTGAAATTTCGATGCCAGTTGTTGGAGGCAGAAACAAAGTGAAACAAAACAGGAGACCCCAGGTACCATTCAAAGGTACCTTAGCATAGCGGATCTGCAGCGCTCCGTTCTCCAACTGTTTGATTCGAGAGTCTTGGGTTGAAACGAGGACTCCATCCTTTCTCCACAGAATTGTGGGCACTGGACTGCCTGTGGCCACACAGCTGAGGACTAAAGTGCCATCCACAGCTACAGTCTGATTCACGGGACCTTGTCGAATAACCGGGGGAGGCCGATCTGCAATCACTGCCAGAAGAAACAACAGGAAATAGATTTCTGCAACTGGAAGCAATTTTCTAATCATCCAAGCAACAGCAGTTGCTCTAGGCTTTGAAACAAACTAAAGATAATTAAACACGTAATTAAAGGAGGAGACAAGCATTATTCAAAATGCATTTACAGGATACACTGATTCAGAATATTAAAAGGAGATACAATGTGCTACGTTCGAATGACCAGCCACTCAGTGAGCTGGCTGCATTGTCAAGAGGCCTATTTAAAGAGCTCAGGAATTCGGAGTGTGGATGGTGAAGTAGATACAGAGTTGTGATAATGGTATACTGTACTTTTTAAACTTAAAAATATGAAAAAACACAACATAACAAAAAAATAAACCATTCCTCTCAAGGAAACATATGAGAGAAATTTTAATAAATGAAGCAAAGCCAAACTAACATTTCCTAACTGTTTTTACAACAGAAAAAAAGAAACATGATACCATATCAGCATGTTTAACAATTTTGGATCCAAAAAACTGCATTGGAGTTTCATAATTTAATAAATCAGTATGATTGAGTTCCCTGTGTCTTTTTATCTTGTAATTCTTTCTATTACAATATACATGGGAGAAAATTACTCAATTGTAATGAATTCAAAGAAACTGGAAAATTGCCCAAATACATTGTTGGTTGGCTGATCCAAAGAGACAAGTCAAAATGATGTTCTAACTTGGCAAATACCGTGCTTCTCTACTGGGTTTAATAGGATTGGGAACGTGCCTCTGCTAACTCCGTTACCTTAGATAATAGTTATAATGTACTACGGAAAATAACGAGAGGCAATTTTATTATGTGTAAATACAATTATCCCTATGATTACATGAAAAAAGTCTAAAATCTAAAACCTTTATCTGGCATGAAGTCCTTTGTAGGGGAAAACACAGAACAACTGTGTTGGAACTAGAATAAATCCTACACCGAAGAGGCGTTCCCATCCCCTGATTTAGGCAATTTATATGAAACTACGGTTTGTTTTTTTTTTAAGGACTTAAAAACTAAATTTCAGAAATTTTCTTTAATTAATCAACTTGAAAATTCTGGATGTTAATGAAAAATTTTTTAAAGACACGAATGTACAAAGAAAGATTCTAAGTTGCCTGGTTAAAGAAAACTGGTTGCCAGAGTAACTAAATTTTGGAGGCAATAATTTTCAAAGCTGGATCTGTCATGTTCGAAGTTTTATGCATCAAAGATTTCCACAAGCTGAAGTCACACTTCAATTTGTTTCTCATTTGTCATGCAATAAATATTAGTTTTGTGCATGCAAACTAAAGAAAAAGAAAAGAAAAGATAAACAGGAAAGCAATGGAGTGCATTTCCACTCTAATCTTCCAATTCTCTTCTATGTCTTGTTTACTAGGGTGAAGTTTGCAATACCAAGGGGTGAATTAGAAGGCTAGAGTTTGAAACTTGGCAGGAGTATTCTTTACAACTGATTATAATTAAGTCTAATAGAAGGATGGTTTAAATTTGATAGTCTTACCATATTTAGAAACAATCCAATATCTGGGAATATATTTAATGTTCTTTATCCTTACAGTTCTTTGATATTTGTATTTTATTTAGTGTCATCCACACCTCCCCATTCCATCCCAACCCAGTTATTGATGTCATTGTTTCTATATAATTTACAATACAATGCATACTTAACAAAAATAAAGCAATAAAAGAAAAGGATCAGCTCTAGCATCTACCATATGTCTTTGGGCAAGTTCCTTAGATTCTCTAAGCCTCAGTTTTGTATTGTTTTAAATCCACAAACTAAGCATAATAATATGTTTTTCTAAATAGCTCAGGAAGGGCATTGTTATGCATAGTTACATGGAACAGATAAGCGAGTGCTTGGCTAACTGCAAAAGGCTGACATATATATGTACTGTAGTATCGCTAGTGTCCTCTTTGGTAAAACAACAACAACAAACTATTATGCAAATCAGAGAGGAAAGATTTGTCCAGGCACTGGGGCTCACGCCTGTAATCTAGCACTTTGGGTGGCGAAGGAAGGTGGATTGCTTCAGCCTAGGAGTTCAAAACCAGTCTGGGTAACATGGCAAAACCCCATCTCCACACACAGAAGAAATTAACCAGCCACGGTGGCGTGCACCTGTAGTCCCAGCAACTTCAGAGACTGAGGTGGGAGGATCACCCGAGCCCAGGAGGTTTAAACTGCAGTGGTGGGCTTTGATCAGGCCACTGCACTCCAGCCTGGGTGACAGAGTGAGACCCTGTCTCAAAAAAAAAAAAAAAAAAAAAGAAGAGAAATGTTTAGAGTACATTAAAGCAATCTGATGTTTTCAGGTAGAGAAGCTCAAGTTTTGATGTCATGAAGTAGAATAAAATACTCGTAAACTGTTTACACTTACAGACACGAAAGAATGTACTGCATTTATGAGTCAAACCTTAATTTAGAATGAGACAAACCTCATATTCAGGTCTAGGATCTTCTACTAGAATTATTAGATTGAATTATCCAGAAGTAAAATAGGAAGTGTTTAAGAATCAGCAATGTTTAACAAAGGATTAAATGCAATGACTTTGGAGTCAGAAAATGTTAGTGCCATACAATGGAAATGTTCCATATCTACTCTCTCCAATATATTAGCCAATAGCTCCAAGTAGCTAGAGTAATTGAGGAACTGGATATGCAATTTTATTTCATTTTAAGTAATTTAAATTGAAATTTAAATAGCCCCATATGGTAAGTAGCTACCTTATTGGAGATGTAAACATGTTAGTTCTGCTATTTATCATTGTAATCTGGGTACACATCTTCACATTCACTGCCTCAGATTCCTCACTGGTAAAATATGGTTAGATTTGAAATTGTTCATATGTGAAAAGTTGCTAGTATAGTGCCTGGCCCTATGTAAGCTTATCCTATAACTTGTTATTAGTCACAGTAGCTCATTATTGTCAGTATAAAATAATAGTGGTGGAGGTAGTGATGGTATAAGCAGTGTAACAGGTACAACAGGTGGTGTAAACCTGCTGCAATATTTATATATTATAAAATATATAAAATAAAATATATTATATAATACATAAGTTATATATAATATGTAATATATATTATATATATATTTTACAGCAGGGTTATACAAGTTTGTAAAAGTTTAGTTATCTTTTCCCCACATTTAATGAAAGACTTCAAAATCCCTCCAAAATAAGGGTATATAATCAGATTATAGTAATTTGTCACCTCAAAGTAATGATCATGAAGTCTATGGCAAATCACTTTTCTAAATAAAATATAACACTCTATGCACTATGTATCTATGAATTTTGCGAGATGAATACAAATGACTTTAAATTTTATACATTATGTAGTAATCATTAACTTTGTTTTCTTACATTCTAATATTATAATAAAGAGAAGAAAGATGTTCAGTTAAATAGAAGACATGAATTTGTATGTTTCTGAGTCAAATGCTATTAGAAATAGACCACAGCTACAGTCAACACAACATTTTAAAGGCAGCTGCTACTTCCGTGCTTCATGTTTTATTCTGCCTTTGTCTTTGCTCTGTTTGCAAACAGTAAAGAAGGTCAAGAAGCTAAAGACAAACAGTATCCCCAAAGTACTCTGCCTACTAGCCATCCTCTGGACTTGCTAATGTATAAATATTGCTATTTCCAGCACTGGCAATAATTCTAGTTTTACCCATGAAGAATGAGACCACAGTGTTAAGTTGTTTTCACAATATCAATAAGCTCCAAAATAAAGCAAACAAAACTTTAAAAACAGTGTAAAAACAGCAAACACAAAATCACCTTAAAACCCCCCGAGTGTGCAGGGTGAAACGGAACACTTACTGTTGAACTGGCTAGGAGGGATGAATCCCAAATTCACAGATATTTAGAGATTTTGTTTTTTATAGCTTAATAAAAGGTCTACCCATGATCTAGTCTCACAAATACAAGCAATTTGTGATAATGCCATGCCAGTTGGCACATAAAAACCTTTGCTTTAAATTGTAAAAACTGGTGATATTTGAGACTACTTTAGCACAGCTTTCTAAAATCTTTTTTAATGTATACCTATATATAAGTTGCTTTACAAAGTTGCAATTATTAATGTATGTGCCATTCTATGTTCTAATGTCTCTATATATTGGTTATAGCAGTCATTATCAAATTCACTGTATGGCTTTCACAATCATTATTTAATGGTTGTAATGTACTTAAGACATTATAAAAATATTTTATGTCATTCTAGCTTATTGGAGCCAGTACTCTACAGGGGTAAGAGTTTGAGTTTTGAGAGAGACAATCCCAGTGTTGAATTCTCACTTAACCAAAAGCTAGTTGTTCTTCCTTTTTTCTTTGTTTCCTCCACTCATTAAAAAAAAAATCTACTGAGCATTTGCCACATGAGAGATCTTGGTTGGATACCAGCAAGCATTGGACTAGAGAGACACAGGTCCTGCCTTCATGGAATTTCATGTCTTATGAAGAACATAGGAAAATAAACAGAACACAAAAAAGTATAGGATGCAATCTATGTATGTATTGCAGGGGCTGGAGGATAGAACCTGAATTTGAAGAGTTAGGGAATGCTTCTTGAAGGAAATGAAGTTTCACGTTGGTGGAAACAACGTGCAGAAGACTCAAGATGGAGAAGCATGGCAAGCACAATGATTAGAGCACGTGAGCAACACAGTATTCAGAACTGAACCTGCAGTGGGGCAGATAACGAATGGTAAAGCCATTAAGGAATATACACTTATCCTGAGAACACTAGAAAAGAAAATAATGAAACTGATGTTTTAA
Organism: Rhinopithecus bieti; assembly: GCF_001698545.2. Classification (NCBI taxonomy): domain Eukaryota; kingdom Metazoa; phylum Chordata; class Mammalia; order Primates; family Cercopithecidae; genus Rhinopithecus; species Rhinopithecus bieti. Next base: position 568,368 of record NW_016807504.1, on the reverse strand, counting down.
CAAATTCCTCCAGAACTTCTTGAAATTCAAAGACATCTACAAAAATCCTAGCCAACACTGTATCTGGTGGTAAAATATTAAATTATTTCCCCCAATGTTAGGATCAAGAAAAATATATCCATTATTGCCAATTCTGCTCACGATATTGGAGGTCAGAGGCAATGTAGGACAAGTAAAAGAAATAAAAGGTGTAAATATTGAAAGAAAGACGTAAAACTTTTTATGTGCAGCTGACACATTTTGTACATAAAAATTTCAGAATAATCTACCTACAAACTATTAAAAATGAGTGAATTTAGCAAAGTTGCTGGACACAAGATTAATATAAAAAAGTCAATTGTACATTCAAGCACTTGCCTCATACAATTCAACAATAAAATTATATTATTATAATTTTATTCCTATATATTAAAGATAATATATATGATTTTTGATGTGACTGTGTATATATTTTTGATATGACTGCATGTGTATACATATATAAATATATATATTCATCAAAATCATGAAACACCTTAAAATATCTGCAAAGCCTTTACTCTTGAAACTCCAAACCATTGCTGAGAGAAATTAAAGACCTAAATAATTGAGAGATATTTGTAGGATATATACTGATTCCCTGAATTGACTCAGATTAAGATGTTAATTCTTAAGTTATTCAACAATTTAAATAAAATCAAAATTAAATATTCAGATTTTTTGTTTGCTTAGGGAGTGGGTGTGTACATGTGCTTTTCACAAGTTTATTTTAAAATTTGTAAGAAAATGTTGATGATCTTCAATAGCAAACCCAAAACAAGAAAAGAAAGGTGGAGACTTTTNAAAAAAAAAAAAAAAAAAAGAAGAGAAATGTTTAGAGTACATTAAAGCAATCTGATGTTTTCAGGTAGAGAAGCTCAAGTTTTTGATGTCATGAAGTAGAATAAAATACTCGTAAACTGTTTACACTTACAGACACGAAAGAATGTACTGCATTTATGAGTCAAACCTTAATTTAGAATGAGACAAACCTCATATTCAGGTCTAGGATCTTCTACTAGAATTATTAGATTGAATTATCCAGAAGTAAAATAGGAAGTGTTTAAGAATCAGCAATGTTTAACAAAGGATTAAATGCAATGACTTTGGAGTCAGAAAATGTTAGTGCCATACAATGGAAATGTTCCATATCTACTCTCTCCAATATATTAGCCAATAGCTCCAAGTAGCTAGAGTAATTGAGGAACTGGATATGCAATTTTATTTCATTTTAAGTAATTTAAATTGAAATTTAAATAGCCCCATATGGTAAGTAGCTACCTTATTGGAGATGTAAACATGTTAGTTCTGCTATTTATCATTGTAATCTGGGTACACATCTTCACATTCACTGCCTCAGATTCCTCACTGGTAAAATATGGTTAGATTTGAAATTGTTCATATGTGAAAAGTTGCTAGTATAGTGCCTGGCCCTATGTAAGCTTATCCTATAACTTGTTATTAGTCACAGTAGCTCATTATTGTCAGTATAAAAATAATAGTGGTGGAGGTAGTGATGGTATAAGCAGTGTAACAGGTACAACAGGTGGTGTAAACCTGCTGCAATATTTATATATTATAAAATATATAAAATAAAATATATTATATAATACATAAGTTATATATAATATGTAATATATATTATATATATATTTTACAGCAGGGTTATACAAGTTTGTAAAGTTTAGTTATCTTTTCCCCACATTTAATGAAAGACTTCAAAATCCCTCCAAAATAAGGGTATATAATCAGATTATAGTAATTTGTCACCTCAAAGTAATGATCATGAAGTCTATGGCAAATCACTTTTCTAAATAAAATATAACACTCTATGCACTATGTATCTATGAATTTTGCGAGATGAATACAAATGACTTTAAATTTTATACATTATGTAGTAATCATTAACTTTGTTTTCTTACATTCTAATATTATAATAAAGAGAAGAAAGATGTTCAGTTAAATAGAAGACATGAATTTGTATGTTTCTGAGTCAAATGCTATTAGAAATAGACCACAGCTACAGTCAACACAACATTTTAAAGGCAGCTGCTACTTCCGTGCTTCATGTTTTATTCTGCCTTTGTCTTTGCTCTGTTTGCAAACAGTAAAGAAGGTCAAGAAGCTAAAGACAAACAGTATCCCCAAAGTACTCTGCCTACTAGCCATCCTCTGGACTTGCTAATGTATAAATATTGCTATTTCCAGCACTGGCAATAATTCTAGTTTTACCCATGAAGAATGAGACCACAGTGTTAAGTTGTTTTCACAATATCAATAAGCTCCAAAATAAAGCAAACAAAACTTTAAAACAGTGTAAAACAGCAAACACAAAATCACCTTAAAACCCCCCGAGTGTGCAGGGTGAAACGGAACACTTACTGTTGAACTGGCTAGGAGGGATGAATCCCAAATTCACAGATATTTAGAGATTTTGTTTTTTATAGCTTAATAAAAGGTCTACCCATGATCTAGTCTCACAAATACAAGCAATTTGTGATAATGCCATGCCAGTTGGCACATAAAACCTTTGCTTTAAATTGTAAAACTGGTGATATTTGAGACTACTTTAGCACAGCTTTCTAAAATCTTTTTTAATGTATACCTATATATAAGTTGCTTTACAAAGTTGCAATTATTAATGTATGTGCCATTCTATGTTCTAATGTCTCTATATATTGGTTATAGCAGTCATTATCAAATTCACTGTATGGCTTTCACAATCATTATTTAATGGTTGTAATGTACTTAAGACATTATAAAATATTTTATGTCATTCTAGCTTATTGGAGCCAGTACTCTACAGGGGTAAGAGTTTGAGTTTTGAGAGAGACAATCCCAGTGTTGAATTCTCACTTAACCAAAAGCTAGTTGTTCTTCCTTTTTTCTTTGTTTCCTCCACTCATTAAAAAAAAAATCTACTGAGCATTTGCCACATGAGAGATCTTGGTTGGATACCAGCAAGCATTGGACTAGAGAGACACAGGTCCTGCCTTCATGGAATTTCATGTCTTATGAAGAACATAGGAAAATAAACAGAACACAAAAAAGTATAGGATGCAATCTATGTATGTATTGCAGGGGCTGGAGGATAGAACCTGAATTTGAAGAGTTAGGGAATGCTTCTTGAAGGAAATGAAGTTTCACGTTGGTGGAAACAACGTGCAGAAGACTCAAGATGGAGAAGCATGGCAAGCACAATGATTAGAGCACGTGAGCAACACAGTATTCAGAACTGAACCTGCAGTGGGGCAGATAACGAATGGTAAAGCCATTAAGGAATATACACTTATCCTGAGAACACTAGAAAAGAAAATAATGAAACTGATGTTTTAACAAATTCCTCCAGAACTTCTTGAAATTCAAAGACATCTACAAAATCCTAGCCAACACTGTATCTGGTGGTAAAATATTAAATTATTTCCCCAATGTTAGGATCAAGAAAATATATCCATTATTGCCAATTCTGCTCACGATATTGGAGGTCAGAGGCAATGTAGGACAAGTAAAAGAAATAAAAGGTGTAAATATTGAAAGAAAGACGTAAAACTTTTATGTGCAGCTGACACATTTTGTACATAAAATTTCAGAATAATCTACCTACAAACTATTAAAATGAGTGAATTTAGCAAAGTTGCTGGACACAAGATTAATATAAAAAAGTCAATTGTACATTCAAGCACTTGCCTCATACAATTCAACAATAAAATTATATTATTATAATTTTATTCCTATATATTAAAGATAATATATATGATTTTGATGTGACTGTGTATATATTTTGATATGACTGCATGTGTATACATATATAAATATATATATTCATCAAAATCATGAAACACCTTAAAATATCTGCAAAGCCTTTACTCTTGAAACTCCAAACCATTGCTGAGAGAAATTAAAGACCTAAATAATTGAGAGATATTTGTAGGATATATACTGATTCCCTGAATTGACTCAGATTAAGATGTTAATTCTTAAGTTATTCAACAATTTAAATAAAATCAAAATTAAATATTCAGATTTTTTGTTTGCTTAGGGAGTGGGTGTGTACATGTGCTTTTCACAAGTTTATTTTAAAATTTGTAAGAAAATGTTGATGATCTTCAATAGCAAACCCAAAACAAGAAAAGAAAGGTGGAGACTTTTACTACCAGTTTTTAAGACTTAGAATAAAGCTACAATAATTAACAACATATGGGCTGGGCGTGGTGGCTCATACCTGTAATCCTAGCATTTTGGGTGGCATCAAATAGAATAAATAGACCAGAAATAGGCCTACAAATCTATGTTTATCGGAACTGTGACAAGATGCCACTGCAATTCAGGGGAGGAACGATAGTCTTTCCAGTAAGTTATGCCGGAATTATCAGTTTTCATATGGGGGAAATGAAAAGAATTTTGACTTTGAACTCATACCATATACAAAAATTAACTCAAGATAGATCAAAAATTTGCATCTCAAAGGTGTAAATAATAAAACTTCTAGAAGAAGACATAGAATAATATTTTCATGGCCTCAAAGTAGGACAGAACAGTAAAAGCACTAATCATAAAAAAATTGGTTTTCAGCAAAATTAATTACTTAATCCCTAAAACCATCAGTAAGAGAATGACCAGGAAGAAATATTTCCTATATATATATAGAGAGAGAATAAAACATATTTATGTGTATTTTTTTCTTCTTCTTTCATCTTCTTCTTCTCAAATTATCACTACTGTCCATCTTACAGTTTGGAGATTTTGTTCAGCACTGTGTCTTTATAATAGGTTTGGCATTAATCGAGCGTGTTTAGGGGAGTTGACAGAATAAAATCACATTAAAGAAAACTTGTTCATTATTGTAAGTAGTGAGCTATTAGATTTTGGACTTATGACCTAAAAATTCATCTTATCTCCCAAATTATAGAGGAAAGAGAAGAGATGGCAATTTACACTAAGATATTACAAAATATTTTTTTGTTTTCCAAAACATAGATATATTCCTATATGCAGCCATTTAGTACAAACTTCTCCTTAGATAATTGCTATGTTTTTATGAATCTGACTGAATGCTACGAATTTATCATACATTTAGGTTAAAATAAGAATAATTTTGAATTTATTGTATCAACACTCTCTTAGGTTTTACACTAAAATGGCCATAAAAAGGTATAAAGTTGGGAATAAATATATCTACGGGCACCCTCTTTGGATCCTAAGCCAAACTTGGACATCTTGAAATAAAATGTGTTACACGTTACCATCTGTAACTTCCAAATACGCCTTTGTGATGATGCTTCCCGCAACATTTAAAGTCTGGCAGATGTAATAACCAACATCAGATCGCTGGACATTAGTAATTGTGAGGTCACCAGTCTGGGAGACTGAAAACCGGCTGGATGACTGTGGTGGCTGATACGAGAAGAGTAGATTCTAGAACCCAGAAATTGGGATGGAGGAAAATAAAAATAGGTTGTTAGGTTCCAGTATTTTGGCATTTATACATTTACATTTAAAAACATACATATAAAAGTATACATACACATATGCATATTTATCTCTATACATACACATGCAAAAATGAGCTAAATATGCTTCATGCTTCCATCACATGCCCACATATATACACGTCCATGCACGTAAATATCTACATATGTACACATATACACATACAATGTTTAATAATCTAACCTCGTATAGGGTCATTTGAAAATTTAAGTAACTCTCAAGATTGATATATATGTTTCTATCTGTTTTTAAGCAATACTAGATATGTAAGAACAGTAACTATCATTATAGTAAAAAATGTTGACCTATTTAGCAAAACGAAGACAAAAGTCTTGCTTCACCTATATATGACTACTAGGATTATTAATCCTAAAACCTTTACTATATTCAAGAATTAAAATGTAAACAAATTCTGACAAATTAAAATCAAGGATACGATACCATTTTGGCACCACAATGAGCATTTCTGTTAGCTATCCATTGTAAAAGTTCAGTCACCTGTACCAAACTTTTAACACATATCTTGTTTTTCTTGTTAATTGGTGAGAATATCTGTTATGGATTTTCTAAAATTCATGTTGAATTTAATTAAAAGATCACGCTTTTAGAGTTAGTGTATATGTCACATAAAATAACGGATCATGTTATTGAATTTCATGAAATAAAAAATAGTAACATTTTCCCTACCACAACAAAATTAATTCTTTTAAAAGTTTTGGTGCCTTTTAATATACATTATTTTATAAAGGTTTAACTACTATTCCATGGATATATGTCCAATGACAACATTTTAGGGAAAAGTGAGTTGGAATATTGAACAAAACCTAAATTATTTGGAAATTTGATCCAATGTTTAAATAACTTACATGAACCATCAAAATATTACTCCTTTAAGAAGACATTCCAGTGGATTTACTATTACTGCTCCAAAGATTCCTTCTAAAATGCACTAAAATTCTTCCTGCCCTATTGAAATATTTCATTCTTTCTTGTCTATAATTTGATTTCAGCAAATTTAGTTCTTTGAGGCCAAATGGAATGTGTTAGAACCTACCAAGTTACTAGAATTCAAATAAGGGCCTATATACCATAATCAAATCAATATTTGGCTACCAAAGTGGAAGAAAAGGTGAACTTGATAGCATTCCCTACCAAATAGTAAATGCAGTCAGTAAATGACTCGTTTTTTATAAGAACACATTAGAAGCAAGACCATGAAACAAACACCCACGATTGATTCAAGCAAAATAAAACAAGGTCAGGAATAAGTGCTAAAAATGAATGAGAATTGTTTATTTATACATATCAGAAACAAGTAGAGGGAAACGCTCTGCTTTATATACTTATTTTCTGAGACAGTGTCTCGCTCTTTCACCCAGGCTGGAGTGCAGTGACGCAATCACAGCTCACTGCAGTCTCTACCTCAGGGACTCCGGTGATCCTCCTGCCCCAGCCTCCAGAGGAGCTGGGACTAGAAACACTCACCACCACGCCCCACTAGTTGTTTATTTTTAATGTTTTGTACAGATGAGGGCTCACTATATTGCCTAGGCTAGTCTCAAACTCCTGAGGTCAAGTGATCCTCCTGCCTGAGCCTCCCAAAGTGCTGAGATTACAAGCATGAGTCACTGTGCCCAGTCACGTTTTTGTTTTACTGAAGAAGGCTAATCATTAAGAGATGAGACAAAAAGATATTTTAAACTCTTCTAAGATTTCCTGTTTATTAAACTGAAGTCCAATAATGAACTTAAGAGTTTAAAAGAGTATAAATTTCTGTATTTCAGTTTCCATACATATACAAAATTGAAGTTCATAAAAGAGAGTTAGATTTTATAGCAAATGTTGACTGCATGTGATAGTTTTCAACACATTTGAATATAACAAATTATATTTAACACACCATCTCTGTTAAAGATAATTTCATATAGGTTAATGATTCAGAAGGCAGTTCAGACTCCTGAAGCTTTCAGATAAATCACTGAATAATTATCATCTGTTTTATATATATAAATTTTAATATATAATTCCAGATACCTGAATAATACAAATAATAATTAATTGGATAATATTGAGAAAAAAGTGTTTTCTTTTAATGTGGCCGAGCTACAAATAAAGGTAAACTTTATATACTACCTTGTGTACCAAAACTAGGCAGAGAAAATTGCTTTCAGAATTCAAGCAGTAAAGAAAATGTTGTCTTCCTTCTCATTGCTAAAATGTTCTGGGCACTCAGGGACTTCCCAGTTCTCTTAACGTGACAGCTGCATGACTAAGTAATATGTTGGTTTCTCTTCTCATACATTGTGGCAACCATCTTTGCTGATTTAAAAAAAATTAGGAAAAGGGTGTACCTGACTCCCCTCTCTCCTCCAAAAAATAGCTGGTTGAGGATTTCCAGTTGCTTCACACTGAAAAGTTACAGTCCGTCCCAAGGCAACAACCTGGTCACGGGGTTTCACGACAAAATGTGGAGGTTCTAAAGGACATGAAACAAATTACACTGAATTAAAAGCACGTAGTTATTGTCCTAATTGAGACAATCACTTATATTCTAAGTGCTGCTGTTATTTTATACAGCATGTTATGTAAAACAGTAATGATATACCAATTCTTGTCCTTAATTTGAAACTAAAATGTTAAGTTCATGGTTAGAGAATGAAACCGAGTTGTTATATGAAGTTTTTTATTACCTGACCTTCTAAGATTAACCCACATATTGAAAAGAATTCTAAAGCTACAATTTGACCCTATACATTCTAAGTATACCTGAATTTTTTATGAATAAATATTATCTTTTCTCCTTTAGAGCTGCTTAAAGGTGAATGAGTTTTAATCATACACACAAGGATCTCCTGATGCAGGAAGGTCTTAAAATTACTGTAACTCAAAATCTCCTGAAATGCTACCATGCAAATTATAACCATTTAAAATCTTCAGTCCAATTATTTGAATAGAAATGAATTTAAAGCAAGAGTGGAGTGAAATGCCTCTTTCATTGACATAGGCAAGGGCATGTTCAAACAGAATATATATGGAAATGAGGGCAAATTTGAAACATCTGCTCATCCTGACATTATACATACTGCCGGCTTTGTCCAAACTGTTTGATTTAGACCGATTTAAATGGCTACTTCATCCAGCAGTAAATAGTGTCAGAAAATTGTGTCAATTACATTGAATACAATGGTAGCTGAAAACGTTAGGTGTGCTGATGGAGTCACTTCTGGAAAAAAAAAAAGGTATTTGCTTTTGGGCTGAGCTTTGGGCTTGGAAAAATGTGCACAGAATGTAAATCTTTTTACCTACTGTTTACACTTTTCAAATCCATTTCTTATCAGCTGTCTGAAACACCTAATTATTCTCCTCTCTTGTCTCAGTTTCAATTGAAGTGCACAAATGCTTCAAGCGACATTTAATAGTTTCTGCAGGACAGGGTTTGTCTGCTCTACTTTTTAAGACTTTTACACTATTTCTAACCTTCTCTTTAAAAGTATGTTGAGTTACTTAAATCAATCACTTAGGGAAACTCCTTAATGTGAATACGAATCAAATTATATTCACATTATGTTCACAAATGTCAGCAGTCTGCTCACAAGAGTATAATTTCTTTGCTAATGAAGGTCAGTATTGGAAAAGATACTTTTCTTTGACTTACAATTTCTTGGTCAGTTGCATCTAATATGCAGATATATGTAAAATATATTTTAATATATATAAAATGTATAAAGTTATAGATTTTATAAATTTTATAATTTAATAAAATAGCTAAATGTCCCTAAATCTGGCGTATTTGAATTTACAGCATAAAGAAATGTTAAAAGCTACTTATATATGCATATTAAAACATGTATATATTTCAAATATAAAGCCCCTTTAAAAAAAAAGTACATGTAAAACGACTTGATGATTGCATGGTGGCAAAATTGAAGAAAGTAATTAGAACTCCTAGCTTCTAGATTAGTGTTCCTTTTTCTATACTCTTTTTTTTTTAAATTGAGGTTTAGTAGAAATTATAACATTTGACTAGAAAATTATAGGAGACCTGAAAAATCAGGTCAAAGGCTTTCAAACATCCTCTAACTTATAGGGAAGAAAATACAAAGTTAGGAAACATAGTTTAAGTTCAATTTGGTAACACTGAAGTTCTAGCTTATAATTTTTTTAAAACTGTGATTGTAATTGAATGGCTTACTCATGAATTTAGCAAACACTATCATTACCCAGGTATAATAATAGGCAAGTGCATCACTGCTCAGGGATTTTCCTCCAGCACAAATCCATACAGGAGCATTCTATTCCTTAATCAAGGGCTGGAATAATTGATGTCAAAATCAGACCAAGAAATTGAAAGGATTGACTGGATAATAAACTAAATTCAGACTGGAGTTTGGTTTGCTTCAGCAAAAGAAATCCAAGTGATTAATTAGATGAGGGGGAGAATATGACTTTCCAATATGCAAGGAATTTGAGTAGGAAAATATAAATGTTCAAACCACTTAGTTAAGTAAAAAACTTCGGGTGGTCTCTTTCCTAAATCTCAGAAGCATGTTTAAGAATGTGTGCCAGAATCTATGTTTCTTTTATAAAATGCCAGTTCTCCCCAAACCTCAAAGACTTACTTGAGAACAAGGAATACAAACCCTTATGCTAACTACATTCATCCTGAAGCAATCCTTCCACACAGGATATTTGCCTGGAAACAAATTTACTGTATTTTGTAGGCATATTCTGAAGCCAACATCAACAGTGACATCAGCCACAAGATATGTCTTAGAAACATAACTTTTAAAAACCCTCTTCTACATGTGTTTTTAAGTATCAGTTGTAGTAGATGTATCTCTAAGAAAAAAAATTTAATGACCTAAATATGCTTCTATCTATCCATCTGTCATTGTTATCTATCTATTTAGAGTGAGAAGGTCATTCATTAAATGTGCCCACTTAATGTTTATGATGAAAGTTTGGAATGTTTTTTGAAAGCTACAATTTTAATTTAAATTTGCCGTAATCAAAAATACGTAATCATGTTACCAAGATCATTTATGTTCAGGGATGAAAATTTGGAAAATTAGACAAAAGGGAAGAAGAGAAAACCTACCCATACATCTGCCACAGAAATTGGGTCATACTAATAAAAAATCATTTTAAGGACTGTTTAATAAACAATAAGCAAATTACCTTTAATTACTGAACCAATCTCAGTTGTTTTAAATTTAGATTATTTCTAATTTTCACTGTTAAAAATAATGGTAATATTAACATCCTTCTGACAAGTATAATCAAAATTAGTTGCGAGCTGTAGAGTTACAAGGTCTGAAAATAGGCAAAGATCCAGGATGTATTAACAAGTATAGCTAAACCATGCTCAGGAATGTTTTGAATCAGCTAATACTTTCACTCACAGTCTACAAATAGCTTTTTCTCCCAACCTCACAAACATCGAGCATTAACATCTTTGCCAAACTAACAACAGATTCTCCTCCTAATTAACAATTTTCGATTCGAAATGTTAAACATTTTTCTTCACACTACCTTGTCATTGGTATCTGATTTGTTGTGGATATTGTGCTCATGAACTCAGATTTTCTTTCTGATTTCTAAGAACTGTTGATAGGCTACAATTTCAGCCATTTCTCCTATATGTTGCAAATATATTTTCCCATTTTATTAATAGTCTTTCTAGTCTATTTAGGTATTTTTGTTATTGTATCAATAAAATTATACAATATAGATTATATAATACATAATAAATTATATAAATATTCAACTTAATTATCATCCTGTGCTTTTATATCTTCATTATTTTATGTTTATATCTCATCCTTTACATGTATTTTTGTAAGGTAGCACATAAAAACCTATTTTTTCAAATCCAGATATTACATTATTATTGAACAATCCATCCTATCTGTATTAATATGAAAAGTCACTTTTATAATATTATTGGAATTTTTTGTTTTTTTCTTTTTCTGAGGCAGGGTCTCACTGTGTCGCCCAGGCTGGAGTGCAGTGGTGCCATCTAGGTTCACTGCAACCTCTGCCTCCCAGGTTCAAGCGATTCTCCTGCCTCAGCCTCCCAGGTAGCTGGGATTATAGGCGTGCACCGCCATGCCTAATTTTTGTATTTTTTGGTAGAGACGGGGTTCTGCAATATTGGACATGTTGCTCTTGAACTCTTGGCCTCAAATGATTCAACCACCTCAGCCTCCCAAAGTGCTGGGATTACAGGCGTGAGCCACCATGCCAGACATATTGTAACTTTTTAACTTAAAAACAGTGAGAGAGAGTCTTTGGGGTCAAAGTTATTCTCTGGCATACTCTTTTGCATATTCATGTAAAATTATCTAAAAATTGCTTTCTAGTGACCTTATAAAATGATTGGACCTTCCTCCAAGGTAAGCACTTAGAAACTTGGTGGCTCATTTATTTATATGGGGAGAAATGTTTATCAAAGTACATTTTGATAAACTTTGGACACATCTTGGGATTATTTCCTACACAAAATGAAATGAATCTGACACACAGAAATGAAAACGAGTGCAAACAGTCCTAAGTGCAAGGCTATTACTCAAACAGGACTTATTTAATGACTGTTATAGAGCAATAGTTATAAAAACTCAGATAGACAAATGTGAATTCACAAATATATTTTGAACCAAAAGAACCTAAATCATTCTCTGCATGTATTTTTGTTTAATCTTGCGATATATAAATTGGAACAGTACTTAACCAAGATACAATCCTATCACTTATTTCGGGAGAGAAGAAATAAAAGGATGCAGATCACACAACATTTAATTTAATAAGATATAAAGTTAGCAACCCCATTACCTTCACTCTTTGTCACAGTTACCCATACTTCCTGCAGACTTTACTCTGTGCAGTCTGTCTTTGTGGCCAATGACAAGTGAAACATGGAGGCTGATTGGTTGAAGGACATGGAAGGGTATGGATGGAAAGGGGAAGAGAAGTTCCAGTCACAGTGACACGGTGATTAGAAGATGGCCAATAAAATGTCAACTTACCAGACCCAACTAAAACAAAACAAAAAAAGAAAACATGGAATAAATAAAAATAAGGAAACATAAAATGAAACAGAAAAGTAATAAGATTTGACTTAACAATGATTCTTCTTTTAAGATAAAGAACATGTTAATATTTGAATATATGGCTCACACTGCCCATGAATGAATATTTGTTAGCATTTTAGGTATAATCATGAATAATTTAAGAAAAATAGAAATGAAGCTTAAATTCTCTACTATGATTAAATGGCAGAGCTACAATGGATGAGAGCTATAAAATTATAAAACATTTAAAAATAACTTTACATGTTGCTACCAGATGACAGGTTAGAGAACTAATATGTAATGGGCTTAAAAACATTATAAATCTTAGCTGCTAAAACTACACAGAAACCAAAAATTGAGCATTTTGGAAAAAAGAACGTTACATCCCACAACTCATCATCAGTTCAATTTTTAAAAGGTGTATCCTGCCAACAGTATTCTATGAAACTGAAATCCATGCTTCTCATACTCAAATAAGCATGAGTCACCCTGAGAGCTGGTTAAGATACAGATTACGATTCTACAGATTAGGGGTGTGACCGGAGATTTTGCATTTCTAACAAGCATCCAAGTTTTGCTGGCCTATGACCATAAATTGAATAGCAAGCCTTTAAAAAGGTGTTGCATTTAAATTCTTGCATATTTTTTAACTGAGATAGTGCATAGAAAAAAGTGAATAAATTATGAGAACTAAGAAAACTTTATAATCTTATCTATAAATCATAATTACATTTTCTGTTTTTAACGTTGAAACATTAGGCATCTTAATAGAGAAAGCTCAAATAATATATATTTAAAATACTGGAAATGGTTATTTTGTTTCTATTTTATAAGCTAATATAATTACTGTCATGTCAAATGCAGAACTTTTTCATAATAGTCCCAGTAGAAATCTACAATATATTTTACTCAAATAAATAACTTGAATAGCTTTCAGCAAATCAAAATTAATTAGACCTGATACATACTCCTATAGTTTAAATAAATGCTAAAGAATGTTGTTGTTAAGTGGTACAGTTATAAAACAAAGATAAAATTTCTCTTGCATACTTTTGTACCATACACAAAATTTAAAGGCAATTTAGAACCGTTTTTAATTCACACATTCCCTTCAACAGGAGTAAAATAATGTCTTTATTTTCATTACAGAGAAAAAAAAAACTAAGCATAATTTTCACTCACTCAAGTTAGAAAAGTTAAAAAGAAACTTTCTCATTTACACAGGCTTAATGTTTATTATAGCATCTCCAGTTATGCCACCCAGACTCAAAAACACAGAATGGATAGAACGTGGTTACATTTCTTGACACTTTACAGATGATGTGTTTTAAATGACAGTAAGAAATATTCAGGCACTACAAAAGAGAGGACCTGACAAACTGTAACAACAGAATTTTGCTTTGAGATAACAAAAAGTTACAGGATTATCTTTTGGATTAATCTGTGAAAATAAATTTGATCCCATTAGACTGAAGCAGTTAAAATAAATCCTTAAAGTCAGAAAAGTAGAGAAATGATTCCTAAATGTTTTCATGTACTTTCAGCAATTTAAAATTCCTAAAACATTTCAAAATGTATGTTAAAACAACAAAAAAATTATTGGAAATTACCTAATTTAAAATTTTTAAAGCGCCCTTTTCTTGCTTGTAGTTTGTACTAGCAGTCAACCCACAGGAGTAGAATCCTTTTATTAATTAAAATCAATGGGTTTAAGAACTTTAGACTAATGTAATTTGCATATCACATCAATGACAGATGATAATTGAAAAATATTTTAGGCCAGGCGCGGTGGCTCACGCCTGTAATCCCAGCACTTTGGGAGGCCGAGGCAGGCACATCACGAGGTCAGGAGATTGAGACCATCTTGGCTAACACAGTGAAACCCCATCTCTACTAAAATTACAAAAAATTAGTTGGGCATGGTGGTGCACACCTGTAGTCCCAGCTACTTGGGAGGCTGAGGCAGGGGAATCGCTTGAACCCGGGAGGCGGAGGTTGCAGTGAGCCAGGATTGCACCACTGCACTCCAGCCTGGGGGACAAAGCAAGACTCTGCCTAAAAAAAAAAAGAAAGAAAAGAAAAGAAAAAAAGAAAACATTTTATAGCCTATTAAGGATCTTAAAAGTTATCTAATAACATAATGTAACATAGAAGCTTCTAAAACATCAGAGGTTTTGGAGAGGAGTCTATCTTGAATGGTCATTAAGTTTTTAACAACTCTGATTATCAAGAAATGAATCCTCTTACCTAAAGGAAAGACTGTCTGTTCAGAATTTAACCCCCCTTTCATTTGTTCTACCTTCAATAAACAAATAGAAGTCACTAATATGGACTATACAAAATCCTTTCACTCACTTGAAAAAAATTACCATCCCTAACTTTCTCTNAACTTGGAACCTGTTCATTCATTATATTCTAACATTCAACATTTATGGGAGGCTGCACTCCAACCCTTCTCATGGCCTTTCTCAACTTCATTCCTTTCTGCTTTTAAGGTTGCAGGCGCCTGTATCCCAAGTCCCTTTCCTTGCTAAGAGAGGAGGAAAGCCTGTCCGTTTCTGTCTCTAACAAAACTATAAAATGTGGGCACTGAAAGTGACCTTAGAACTTACAGTCCAATCTTATTTTGCATGAGAAAACAGAAAACCTAAATTGTTAAAGAACTTTCTCAAAGTCACAGGCGGTTCACCATAGACTGGCTTCTAGGCCTCCTGACAATATCCAACTCTCTGTACAAATTTTCTTACTGGTCAATCAGTTACTGGTGAAGAATATGCAATAGGATACAAAATACATTTGATTTTAGAAGAATATGCAATAGGATACAAAATACGTTTTATTTTAGAAGAATACGCAATAGGATACAAAATAGGTTTGATTTTACATTTAAACTGCCACAAATAGTTGTTTAAATTAAAATCATTACTACCAAAATCATTACTACATGCATATACATAAACTAGTCTTAAAGAATTCTTCATGATGGTAAAAATATTTTAAGAATATTCAGCTAGAGTTTTAAAAAGACCTGGAAACTAACAGGTAATAACACAGACTTAATGCTGCTAGAAAAATTTATTTTTGCAATTAAAAAGTACTGCAATTATTTTTAAGGGTAAATCAATTTTAATTGTTTCATCACTTGAAATCTTTATATGTTGAACAAAATATCCATCTTTTTTGAAACATCAAAACAGTATATTTTGACAAGAATCCCCCCTTTGTCTCTGTCACACACACACACACACACACACACACACACAGTCACTACCATTTAGAATAAAATACTTTCTTCCTTTATGAATGTGATATCATAGTGTTCTAAATTATTTATTTGTTTTGAAATCTTTTGTATACTAAGAATATACATTCCTCAGACAGTAATCTTTAGGTATAAATAAGATAAGAACAGAGAAAGGAAGTCAAAGAAAGGAAGGAAGGAAATAAAGGAAAGACGGAGGGAGGGAGGCAGGGAGGGAGGGAGGGAAGGAGGAAGAAGATTCCTCTTTTATCTTCTATCTGCTTGTTACATTCAGGAGACATGTGTATCAGTCAGAAAGATGATAAATGTTTGGAAAAACATTATACAGAGTTTGGAGGAAAAGACCTTTTCATCTAAAGAAAATAAGTTAGTTGAATAGATACTTAAGAAGTCTTCAGATTATGTCTAATAAGTATGGGGACCAGCCAATTTTTATAACTACCAAGGCCAGAAGAAAAGATAATGGGCCTAAATAATAGCATGAACAATGTAAAGAAAGTCTAGAAACGAAGCAGTTAACAGAAAAGGTCACTGAACCATGAATTGGTTGCCAACTATGATGTCTCTAGAGGTCTTTTAAAATAGGATTTATTTCCATTAGGCCACAACAGTTTAGATATAACTGTGTCTGGCAGAGGAACAGAGAAATTGAATCTTAAAGTGCTTTCTGTGCTATGATTTTAATTGTATGGACATTCAGAAACATTTAATTTTAAAAAAATATAATGACTGAAGATTGCTACAGTATTTAGGCCTAAAATAACTTAAGTATTACAAACTCCTAGATTGACTCTATAGAATATGTTATTGTAAAGTGAATGTATCTACAATAGGACCAATCCTATTAGTAAATATCAGAGAACAGCTGCTTTTTTTATGGGCTAAAAATGAAATCATCTCAACTATGGAATTCTTCTGCTAATTCATAGATATAAGTTTTCACTGCTAGTAGCTAAATTCTAATGAATCCTTAAACTGAGGTGATTTTTCCCCCGTTCTCATCTATAGTACTTTTTGAATGCAGAGCTCAGTTAACACATCTGATGCACTAGAATTGTAAACACCACATTCCAGAGAATATGAATGGAGTAAGGTAGTGAGTTAAATAAAAACTTTTGGAAGAAACACATTTCTGTTCAAATACAAGAGCCCAAATTCTCAAGTAGTAAAGCTATCTATATTTGAATTGACAAAATCCAGTCACTGGTATGTTGGAAAAATTATATACATAGATACTCATGAATGACAATATCTCTAACAATTAAAACTCTCAGGATATTTTAATACTAGGTACGATTTCTTTTGGGGAAAAGATTGAGTTTAACTTAAAAGCCTGTCATTATGTCTTTCAACTTTTAAGACATAAAAATAAAGAGATAAAGGAGGCCATTTTTAGAATATATTTAATGGATACATAAAATACTATGAACTTTTCACCTCCACTTAAATATCTCTCATTATTCTGTAGAACAATGGTTCTGGAGACAATTTTTGCTGTCACAACTGATGTGGGGAAGAAGGTGAAGGCAGAGAGCTACTAGCATTTAGTGGACAGAGGCCAATGATAGCGATAAACATCCTACAAGGCCCAAGACAACCTCCCCAAAACAAAGAATGATGTAGCACAAAATGTCAACAGTGCCAGGATTCAGAAGCCCAGCTGTAGATGAGCTATTCAACTTAAAGCTTATCAGAACACTAACATATATTTATTTCACCCCATATATACAAAGTACCTTGCACAATGCCTGACATATCACAGGTACTCAGAAAAGGTTAGTACTCTTGCTCTTATTCTTCCTTTCTAAAAATATTGTTACTTTCCCCAAAAGCAGTTAATACACGTTGGTAGTTACTTGTCTACTAAGGAATCCACAATTCAAATGCAAGTACACAGCAATCTATGACAATGTGCACGTCACCCAACACATATCTTAGGACTTTTTTGATGGTAATATTCCCTAGGTCCACTTAGAAAGCCAGAAACCTACATCTTTCCTGTCTTTCCTCCTGGAAATACACAATCAACCACAAATTCCACAGTGTTTATACTATAACCATTTATCCAATCCATCTACCTCCTTCTATCTTTATTGCCACCATTCTGGCCCAAGCTATCCAACAGCACTCACCTGAACTACTATTTTGGTCTTTTCCAGTCCAATCTTATGATGTAGCCAGAGGGATTAAAACAAAATAAAAGGCCAGGGGCAGTGGCTCATGTGCTTAACACTGTAATCCTAACACTTTGGGAGGCTGAGGCGGGTGGATCACTTTGAGGTCAGGAGTTCGAAACCAGTCTGGCCAACATGGGGAAACCCCATCTCTACCAAAAATACAAAAAAAAAAAAAAAAAAAAAAAAAAAAAAAAATTAGCCAGGCGTGGTGGTGGGTGCCTGTAAGTCCAGCTACTTGGGAGGCTGAGGTAGGAGAATTGCTTGAACCTGGGAGGCAGAGGTTGCAGTGAGTCGAGATTATGCCACTGTGCTCCAGCCTGGGTGGCAGAGCAAGACTCCGTCTCAAAGTAATAATAATAATAATATAATTACACTTTGTTTTCGTGTTTTGTTTATTGCTTCAAGTCCTTCAGCAAGGTCCCATTACTTTTAAAATAGAAAACGAAATTCTTAATGTGGCCTTGCTGTGTAACAATTCAGTGTCAGGCCGGGTGCGGTGGCTCAAGCCTGTAATCCCAGCACTTTGGGAGGCCGAGACGGGCGGATCATGAGGTCAGGAGATCGAGACCATCCTGGCTAACACGGTGAAACCCCGTCTCTACTAAAAAATACAAAAACTAGCCGGGCGAGGTGGCGGCGCCTGTGGTCCCAGCTCCTCGGGAGGCGGAGGCAGGAGAATGGCGGGAACCCGGGGGGCGGAGCTTGCAGTGAGCTGAGATCCGGCCACTCACTCCAGCCTGGGCGACAGAGCAAGACTCCGTCTCAAAAAAAAAAAAAAAAAAAAAAACAATTCAGTGTCTTCTCATATCACCTCTTCTCCCTCTCCTTGACCTCGCCCTACCGGCTTTCTTTCAGCCCTTGAGTACACCACACCCCCTGTTGCCTCTAGTTCTGTTTATACTATACCCTGGGATCTTCCCCCTTCACCCATATAATTACTATTCAGTATTTAGAGCTCAGTTAAAAAAAATACTTTTTCAAGAAATTACCTCTAAATTTGAACTAAATCATATCAGAATGCTATGTATTTTCATAGCAACCTTAATTTGCCTCTCAGAGCACATATTATAGTTAAAATGATACATTTGTATGATTGTTTTATGTTTCTCTGAAATTAGCCTGTGTGCTCCACGTGAGCAAGTATTTGCTCATTTTTTTGCCATTATTTCTCTAGAACTTCTCAAGGTGATGCTGTTACTCCCATTTTCAATATCGGTTGAAAGGTGGAAGAAATGACAGTAATGTGCCAATAGCCCAGTTGAAAGCACTTAGTGCTATCTTTAAGAGTCCATTTTTCATACATTTTCCACTGACACTATAGATATTTGTGTGTATCTCTCTCTTCTTCACTAGGCTATAATGAGCTCTGTGAAGATGGGATCCACATCGTATTTATCTGTACATCCTTCATAGTACCCAGCAGACTGTTTTGTACACAGAAAGTGCTCAAGAATTGGTTTATCTGAAAACTGGAAATCTATCTTTAAATGGCGTATTTCACGGAGGGTCCAGAGTTAAGGTACATGAGGACGTAATGATAACATTGCTCAACTGGTAGTTAAACAACTTTGGATCAAGATTCTCTCCAAAAGGCATCGAGCCTGTGATCCTGCATAAATTACAGAAACATTCTCCATCTCAGTTTAATAGTAAGAAGGCATTGGTCTTAGCTAACTGTGTGTCAGATCACACATGAGGAACCCCTTCAGCAGCTCTGTAAGGAATTATTCAATATCTCGATTTTGCAAAAGAAAGAAAATGAAGATTAAGTAAATTTCGTAAGGTCACCTATCAGGTAAGACAGGCAGTATCAGAATTTTGCTGGTATCTGCAGCTCTTTTTTTTTTTTCTTTTTTTGAGACGGAGCTTAGCTCTTGTCTCCCAGGCTGGAGTACAGTGTCGCAATCTAGGCTCACGGCAACCTCTGTCTCCCAGGTTCAAGTGATTCTCCTGCCTCAGCCTCCTGAGTAGCTGGGATTACAGGCATCAGCCACCATACCTGGCTAATTTTTGTACTTTTAGTAGAGACGGGGTTTTGCCATGTTGGCCAGGCTTGTCTCAAACTTATAACCTTGGGTGATCCACCTGCCGTGGCCTCCCAAGTGCTGGGATTACAGGCATGAGCCACTGTGCCCGGCCTCTCCAGCTCTTAAAATGTAAAAATAGCAACTTTTTACTACATTGGATGACTTGTTTGTAATTTTAAAAAGAGTTAAACCTTACTCTAATGTAATTTTGGTTCTGAAATGTTTTGTCTCTATGACCTAAACAAAATGACTTTTAACAAGAAATGATTTAAGTGTACAATATATGTATTGATATATTAGATGAACATAGATACATAATTGCTCATATATGAGCAGTTTCATACTTATAAAAAGGTTTGGGGGAAAATAACTTGCTCTGTATTTTATTTTCTTATAGAAACAATGATAAAACAACCAATTCCATGTCTGAAAAGTGATGTGATACAACATTTTAAAACACTCACTGTAAATGTCAAAGGCAGTGTGAAAGTAAATGCTTTATAAGCCCCCAACCATGTCTAAAATTGAAAGTTTCAACAATCTAGCACAGAGTCACATGATTTAATGTTTATTCTCAAGAAACCTAAATCAGGTCAAAATTATTTATTATAAATTATATTTAGTGATTAAGTACATTCTGGGGGAGTTAAAAGCCTAAGGAAAACCACAAAAGCACTTCTCATCTCTTCACTAATGACCTAAAAGGCACTGTTTGAAATGGCTATTTCACCATCCACAAAATAACTTTTTAAAAGCGCCTTTGTAAAATGGCCTATCTATCAGGTTTAATTGTGCAATGCTCTAAATTCTCTCCTAATAACATCGACCACACAAAATAAATGTCCTAAAGCTAACTTTAACAACCATTTATGGATTTTCCTACCCTCATAAATCTGTTATAAAGCAATTACTCAGCTATATTTTGTCTTATACTTACTTCAGTATTTTCTGCAGGTGTGTTTATACTGGCACATTATTTATCAAGTCCTGAGAGAAACAGTTTAAAAACAAATTAAAGTGCTCATGATATTTTAATCAGTTTTGCAAACTTTAGGTATACTACAAAATGTTAACTTCTAATTTATACAAAATATTTTAAAACTAAAATAAAAGAATTGCTTTGTATTTTTAAATTACTAAAATAAGGTTCGAAGGACACCAGATGCTATGTAATTATCAAGTGTGACTACTCTAATGATGACCCTGATGTTTGGTATTCGCTAAAATGATTCACCAGTCTTAAAAACAGTGAATACGATTCAGCCTAATTGATTCATGCTGTGCATATCTATCAAAATATTTAAAACCATAGTAAGCAAATAATAAAAAATATCCATACATATGGATGTACAAACAGTCACATTTTTAGTTATCTTGTTTAGTTTACTCAGGATTCATCATAAGGTAAAGGTGTCCTTCATGTAAACAGTCTGCAATTATTCTCTTTTAAAAAATAAAATACCTTGATCACTTAATGTACAAACAATTCTGGATAAAATACAAACTATTATGTGAATCAACTTAGAATTAATTTTTTATATTGAATGATACTAACTCTAACAAAATAATTCCAAGTCTTAAAATTATGTGAGGTTGTTAAAACGAACATTTTAAAAAATGCTACCTCTCAATGACAACAGCAAAAAAGTAATTTATTTCTCCAAATTTCATTCTCAGGCTGAGCAGTTGAGATTTGATATATCCATACAAGTCAATTACATTTTCCCCATTGACGCCATGATTTCAGAATGTTAGTTTGTTACTAAAGACAGTTGCTCAGCTATACAACTGGGCAGCGACAAAACCTTACGCACTGTTATGTAGATGAATAAATCACAGTAAAACTCAGACCCTAATGGAAGGCCTATGATGTGCTATTTACTAGTGAGGTGCTGTGTCATTATTTGTTGCTGAATCTTCTTATGTATCAATTATTTCTTGTACCTGAGTGCTCTACTTATTTCTTCAAATATTTGCCTGGTGTACACAATTGAGAGAGCATTTCAAATTCTCTGTAGGACGGCCATGAAGTGAATGCCTTTCTTTTGATTAACTTTTATGATTTCTATCTGTTTTTTTGAAATAACTGAAAGAAAACCAAAATCCTTTTTTGTGGATGAAAGAAATCTAAGAGAATCCCACACATTCAGCAATCATTAGGGTTACAATGGCTGTTTCTTTAAGCTATAGGTACACAAGAAGTTCTTTACTTTATTCCTCTAGGGAGAAACAAAACAAAACAGCAAAGAATCATAGGCCAAAAAGCTACTGGGTCTCAATCAAATGAAACAGCATTAACAAACCCAGCAGGAGTGGTGCTCAGCCTCCTATTTACACCACTGGATCAGAACAGTTAGGAGAGGGAGTTATTCTCACAAATCACTCTCTTGTTAAATTCTGTAGTGGGACTTCACTAAATCTCTTGGTTGATGGCATTCTACTTTCAGCCTGCTCACAAAGAACAGGCAATACTGATTCTTCAAAGGTTTCCATCACATCTTGTCTTTTTTGGTTTTCTTTTTACCATAAAATCTCTATCCCCATCAGCCCCCCTAGTCTTCAGTTGAAAAATTTTAAATCCTTATTTTAACTACAAAATAAACAAGAAGGAGGAGGATGAGGAGGAGAAGGAGACGAAACACACACAAACCTCCACAACACATCCCTTAAAGGTAGTATTTTGAATAAGACTCTTGAGGTTAGTATTAAGAGTATCCATACATACAAGCAGTGGTAAATATATATTACATTGAATATGTGTATATATACATATTTGTATATCTAGCCAATATATATGTTTAATATATATATTTACCACCATTTTACACATACATATATTTAATCCTCCAACCCCTGAAGCACTGCTTCCTGTAGCACTAGTGACTTTAGGAGGCATTTGTGGATTACTGCCATATGTCATTAAGAACCATTCCCCAAAGAACCAGTCTGTTATGTCTTGTCAGGGTCTGGCAAAAACATCACACATATCAAGGTTCTTAAAATTGTCAAATAAAGCTTTGGGGGGTCTCATAATATGTGTTTCATCAAAATGTTGATGAACTCACAGTTTTCAACCAAGATCTTGGATTATACTAAACCTAAGTTGACTCTGCAAAAAGGTCCCTTGACACTATTAGTTTTGGCTTTGACTCAAATAACCACGTTAATGGTCAGAAACAATGCACTATTATATTGCCAGATTTTCTAAAATTAGCAACTTAAGGAAACTGTTCCAACAAATGATTTAAATGGAGTCTACATCAAATAAAGGATATTCAGAACTGAAGGACCCAGTTTTTTCTCTCAATATTTATTTTATGCCTAGTTATCATACAAGCTGCAAAAGTCCTATGAATCTTACACAAAGATCTCATGTGCTGATAGAAAGTTAAACAGTGAACTCTATTTATGGAAACCATAGATTTACAAAGCAGGTCTTCTTTCCTCCAGAGGTGTTTTTGAATGCAAGTTTTTAAAAGTTTATCCCCTACTGGCAATAAAGTCTACAGTAAGCTATATTGTTTCACTTTTACCTAAATTTTAATTTTACAATCTGAAATAATTATGTAATGGTTCACTAAGCACACATACACACACAAGTCTGGACAACATAGTGAGACTTCATCTTTCCAGAAAAAAAAAAAAAGAAATTAGACGGGCATGGTGGCATGCTTCTGTAGTCCCAGCTACTTGGGAGGCTGAAGGGAGAGGATTGCTTCAACCCAGGAGTTCAAGGCTGCAGTGAGCCATGACTGTGCTACTGCACTCCAACCTGGGTGACATAATGAGACCCTGTCTCAAAAAGACAGTCATACATTCGCATAGTATATTACATTAAGATTAGCATGTATCTTGATTATTTTCAAAGTTGCTAATTCACATGTCAGAAAATGATCAAATGCCTATTTCTTTTTGTGGATTACGCCTTCTGATCCATTTTTTCCAGACTAAATTATATTGAAGTTATTTCTGAGTATAGTATATCTAAATTTGTTTATATTTAGTTAATTCAATTGTTCCAAAATATGGACTACTTGGAGCAGGCAGTGATGGGATTCAACGTTATTCATCCTATCAGGAACTTTAGCAGCACTGAACATAGCAGGGAGGGATAATAATTACGTTAAAGTAAAATAATAACCAAAGTTCACATTAATCAGTTATCAAATATCAAATCTCTATGGACAAAATAACAATTAACAGCAATCTGATGAATTTTTAATTTTGTTTTGGAAGAAGCTGAGAAAAACAATCATAAAAACTGTAACAACAATTGTATTTGCTTAAGCACCCCATAATCCACAACCCACTTTCTTGGGAACTTAATTATTTTATTCACTAGTTTATTTTCCTATTAGCTGACTGATATTTATATTACATGTACACTCATTTTTCAACAGACGAGAACTCTGAACCTCAGAGAAGTTAGACGATTTATCTAGGATTCAACAACCAGTGTGTATCAGGATGAGCACTTAATTCACTCACACAGAAAATGTCACAAGAACATCAAGGTTTCTGTGATGGTTAATCTTATGTGTCCATTTGAGTGTAACATGTTATATCTGGGAGCATCTGTGATGGTGTTTCCAGAAGAGATTAGTATTTGATACCGTTAACTGAGTAAAGAAGACATGCCTTCACCAACATGGGCTGGCGTCATCCAATCCATTGAGGGTCCAGGTAGAAAAAAGGCAGACGAAAGGCAAATGTGCTCTCTTCTGGAGCTGGGACACACATCTCCTGCTCCTGCAATGTCCGAATTTTGCTCTTGGACTGAATTACACCACCTGCTTTGCTGGTTCTTCACCTTGCAGATGGCAGATGGTGGGAATTCTTGATGCCTCATACCAATGCTTATAATAAATCTCCTCTTATTATCTCTATAGATGCTATTGAGGGTGTTTCTCTGGAGGACCCTAACTAAAACGGATGCCTCTGAGACTGCAGTAAACAATGAGACTAATAAAGCAAGGTAAGCAAAGTATGTGCCTAAGGAACTCATAGCCAAGCAGTTCAGACGTTGAAATACCCTTAAGGGCAGTAGTAGCATCCGATGGGTAGGTGAATGGGAAATACCTAACTCTCACTCGGATGGCGAGTGTCTGAAAAGCTTGCTGGAGGATGCTTATGTGAACCACATCCAAGAATAGGAGTAACTAGTGCGTAGAAGATGGGGCAGGTGGGGCTGGGGCATTTTAGACCAAGGAGCCAACATAACAAAAAGCCCAGAACTAAGCTACATGGTGGCGTATACACGAAAAAAATATAGGAATATAGCATATTATACTAAAGTGAGTAGCAAGAAAGGAGGCTAGCATCATCAAAAGTATTTTGGATCTTACCCTGGAGAGATGGGAACCATGGAAGTCCATGGAAGTCATTTATGGAAGGAATTAATATAATTAGAACTGTGTTTTAGGTAGACAATCTTCTTAAAAATCTTTTTAAAATTATGTTAAAAAATTTTTTAACACTGGGTCTCACTGTGTTGCTTAGGCTGGTCTCGAACTTCTGGGCTCAAGTAATTCTCCTATCCTGGCCTCCCAAAGTGCTGGGATTAAAGGCGTGAGCCATCGCACTCAGCCATTTTAGGTAGATTAATCCGTTGTGTGAAGAATGGATTCTGTGAGACAAGGTGGAGGCAAGGAACCTGGTTAGAAGTTAATCGTTTCCCAGGGAGATGATAAAGGCCTAAAACGGAGCAATGATAAGAAGGTAAGGGAGGTGGTGAGAGTTGAGAAATAGGTAAAAGGCAAAATAAGTAGGATTTTGTGATGACTGATTAAGAACAAGACACGGGAAAGTGGGAGCATGAAGGATAAAGAGTCAAGCTGTCGACTGACTGTGTGTCGGCAGTTGCATTGCCAACATGTGAAATAAAGAGTATTGGGGATTCAGCTTCTGATGTCTGGTCTGCTCTTACTTTCCCTTCTTCACTGTTATATTCTGTGAACGAATGCTTACAGACTGGGTTAGCAGAAACTCAAAGGCTCAGACAAACCTCTGACAGCTGCTTCTTGTTTTACTGAAAGTTATAATTACTCTTCAGCTCTGAGTTCAGCGGGACAGTAAATAGGGGTCGATCATAAACTGCAGCGCCCTAGATATTTCACCAAAGTTTCTTTTTTGAAGCATGTAGTTTACTAGCACCAAGGAGAGAGGCTCTAGGAAACATCCCCTTAGTAGCAATTAAGTCAGGCAAAAGACAGCACGGGTCTTTTTTTCTGTCTTTGTGTCTCCCTTGTTGCATGTCAATCTCATACTTTAAGGCTCAGACTCCCAGAAGCTGTCACTGGCTAATCAGTCCTAACGAGAAAGTGCTACGCTTCTTCGTTGCACAGTTGGCATTAATACTTAGGGGAAGCATCAGACAAAACAACAATTCTGCAGAATACAATAGAATGCACATTCTTTTGATGTTTTAACATTCCTACTGTATGTCAGCAATACATTTAAAGAAACAGCAACATAATTCGTGATACTGTATTTTATAGTTAAAAAAACAGCTGATAAAGTTGAGAGACTAGAGTGACTTCACATCAAGAGAAGAAAAAGGGACAAGCTCTTATGAGAAAAGAACTAGGATTTCACAGAAATCCCATTCATCTGATAACACAGCATCATCGGGTTTGGCAATGTTTGGCACCTGCCTTTTCTTTGAACAGAGCTTCACAAATGGACCCGTCCCTGTGAGAAGCCTGGAGAGGAGTATAGTGGGTGTGAACTGAGACCTAAACGTATTGCTTTCTGCGACTGGCTGGCCCTACACTCAGGCCTCAAGAGAAATGAGAAGACTAAGTGTCTTTTAGTTCCTGTTGTGAGAGAGACAAACACAAATGGGATTGGATTTTCTTCTATTTCAACTCAGGGAGATAAAAGGTGATGGCTTGGGAAATGGTTGGTGTATGGAAGTCTGTTTTCGGGCCGTTTTCAGTTCGGTTTCCTGTGACTGATGGGGCACTGCGATGGGAACATGATCACTCTGGTGACAGAGAGTCACAAACTTACTTTGGAAATGAAATTGTGACAGTAAGAAGAGCTGCTTTATCTGTGAAGTTACAAAAGGAGTGGAAAGATTAATAATGCCATCTACTTTGCCCTGTTTAAGCCATGAGTATCACTGAAGCAAGGAATCCTAAGAAATCTTAGAGGCTGAGGACAAACTCAGAAACAGGAGAAACTCAAACT
This sequence comes from Rhinopithecus bieti, assembly GCF_001698545.2. Classification (NCBI taxonomy): domain Eukaryota; kingdom Metazoa; phylum Chordata; class Mammalia; order Primates; family Cercopithecidae; genus Rhinopithecus; species Rhinopithecus bieti. The sequence goes on along the minus strand of NW_016807504.1, from coordinate 541,133 downwards.
TTAAACTATGTGGCTTTATCACGTATCTTTCTTTTGGAATAGCACTCCTCAAAATGGAATAATTTAAAAGCCACCAACATGATTGTCATTGAAAGTAAAGTTATAAATTTTATAGGGTTTGTTATTAATAATTCAATAAATACAATTTTTTTCATTTTTAAGTATTTTGAAGCTGTATTCACCAGGCTTTTCTTAACGTCTACTTTGAATAAAGAGCAAAGCATTTGCTTTTCTTTCTAAATTAATCATTTTAGTTCAAAATAAAATAATAATTTCATTTGACAATCATCTGATTCTAAGAAGAACCTGAAGGCCCACCTGGTAAGCATCTAATAAATACATAATAGATTTAGATTAAGATAGCAAAATAATATGACAACAAACCTGCAACCATTCTTGAATACCAAGGGGAGGCATACATTTTAGCAGTTTCAATGACACCCTGTTTAAAAAGTGGCAGGGTGCCTCTATGCATCTATTTTGCTCTGCTTATTGCTCTTCTTAGATTTTACCTTTTATAGGTATTCACAGCCTATAAAATTGTTATAAACACTGTAGTATATATCTTTTTGTCTTAAAAGGACGAGCCATTATGCAACATGAAATACCGCTTCAGTGAATAATTCATTCCTACCAAGATGGAGCCAGCAATCCTAACTCTTGTCAAATTGAGATGCTACAGTTCAATTAGAACAATGTAATAAATCAAAATAGAGGTGATATGTCTTTAAAAAGATGCTTGATTTTGTTTGTGTATTTTAGGTTCACAAAAAGATTTCTTGAAAAGAAAGGTATGTAGCTGTTATACCTATGGAGGGGAAATGGGGATGCAGACAAACACTAAGTATAGATGTAACAACACTGATGGTTAACATTTATAGGTAATGAACCTTTGCTTAGTTTAGAAAATGATGTGATGTGAGGTTCAGGTTTACTGAATTTTCTGGCTAACTAAAAGTTAAGCAGAAACACTTTTCTGTTGTAATTACCCCAAACAGCATTGTTTCACCATTTTGTATTGGTCAGATAATGAACAGTAATTATTCTTCCATAGGTCATTACTGCTGAGCCTTTGGGTCTCATTCTGACAATGAGTTTTGACAATGTACCAATATTGGTATACCATAAATACCAATACACAAGTTAAAGGGATCAGGATATTCTTTTTATTGCCTAAATACTTACAGAGCCCTGGAAAATATATTTTAGCCCAAACTTCCTAATATCACCAAAATTTTATTACAGTTTGCCTCTTTCCTAAGTCAAATAAAACCTGCATTACTAAGTAATCAATATATTATTTGATTCAATATTTTAAGTTGACTTTGGCATTCCGCTGGCCAGGAACAAGTAATCCCACAAATGTCACTCCAGATGTGATGCAGGTTTTAGTGATGCAACTACTTTCTATTAACAGGGTGCAACCTCATATTTCATCCATGTTTTGGAATGATCATTAAGGAGATAAAGACGTTTTGAGGATTTTGCTCATGGATAATCTTACTAGTCCCTGTATGAATTGTGAGGAAGCACCATTATTTTACAAGGAGAAACTGAGGTACTGAGAATCTAAAAAATTAGAAAACAGTCACTCTTAGAGATAATGGAATGGAAATTGTGATAAAAAACGCTTGGCTGAATGTTCTTCCATAACAATAACACTCCAATGCACATGTAATGCCATCTTTTGATTAATTTTCTTCCAAAATGGTCATAAATTTCAACAATTTATCTACTTATTTTGCAAAACTTCAATACATATCTAGGTCTAGCTTCACTGGCACTAGCAAAATCCAACACATTTACTACAATAGCCCATAAGGATTTTTATTTTCATTTTATTTTTAGAGGCAGGGTCTCACTCTGTCAACCAGGTTGGAGTGCAATGATGGGGTTCACAGCTCACTGCAACCTCCCACCCTTGGACTCAAGCCGTCCTCCTGCCGCAGCCTCCCAAGTCACTGGGACTACAGGTGCACACCAACATGCACGATAGATGTTAAAGTTATTTTTTGTAGAGATGGAGTCACGAACTCCTGGCCTCAAGCATTCCTCCTGCCTCAACCTTCTAACAAAGGTTTTAAAAAATGAAAACGTAATGCTTTATATTTGAGAAATGTCTTTAATAATGTGTTACATAATAAATTGTCATGACAGTATTAGTACTTCAGATTCTTCATTTGCAATAGAAAAGTCACTTATCTAGAATTATCTAAAGCTACTATTTTTCTTACCAGATAATAATTATTGAAATTAAGCAACAAAGCTATCAATAATAACACTTGTAAGTATAATGCTCTTTACTTACAAAACATTTACTGTGTAACAGATAATATGTTAAATATCCTTATACAAAGGTTGGTATTACTCTGTCCATTTTACACATGGGTCAACTGAGTCTCAGGAAATTTATGTAAACTCTTCTACGTTACATAGCAGTAAATGACAGAATCATGATTCAACTAAATTCTGTCTGATTCCAATGTCCATTCTCTGAGCTATACCATTGTCTTTAACATAACTTCTTCTACCTCTGTAAGTCTCAAATTATAAAGACATTTTTTAAAAGTCTTCTATTCTTTCTGTCAGTTCATCAAGTAACTCCTCATTCCTGAGGTTTGTGAAGTTGCTTGTTTAAAATAAAAGAAATTTCTGTGCTCCAACCCAGATCTCCTAAATTGGATTTTCTATAGGCCATGCCTGATAATCTGTATAAAATTAACTTCAGGTAAGTTTAAGGAACAGTGGCTAGCCCTAGATTTTACTCTGTTCCCTTTTCACCTCCATTCCTTTTAAAAATACATTTCATTGTATATATTTAAGGTATACAACATGACATTATGAGATACAGACAGACAGTAAAACAATTACTGTGCTCTTTCAAACACAGGTCATAAGGCAGCATCATTCATAAATGGTAATCTCTTCAATTTTGATCAAATGGAGCATACTGTTGGCACTCAGAATCAAAGCCACCGGAAGCTGCTTGAGTTTTCCCTAGGATGTCCCTGTGCTATTTCTTTTCTTTTCTTTTCTTTTTTTTTTGAGACAGAGTTTCACTCTTATTGCCCAAGCTAGAGTGCAATGGTGCAATCTCAGCTCGCTGCAATCTCCACCTCCCAGGTTCAAGCGATTCTCCTGCCTCAGTCTCCAGAGTAGCTGAGATTACAGCTGCATGCCACCATGCCCAGCTAAGTTTTTGTATTTTTACTTAAAACAGGGTTTTACCATGTTAGCCAGACTGGTCTTGAACTCCTTACCTCAGGTGATCTGCCTGCCTTGGCCTCCCATAGTGCTGAGATTACAGGTGTGAGACACAGTGCCCGGCTCCCTGTGCTATTTCAACTATTCAAGCAGAAGTTTGAAACGCATATTCACATTTCAAATTTTAATAAGAATGTATTAGATAAAGTGCCTACTACATGTCCAGTGCCATGAAAGAACCATGATGAGTACAGAAGTAGAAAAGTCATGGAAACCCCTAGAGTCAAGAGAGGAATATTTAAAGACATATAATCTAGAAAACAGCAGAATTTGGGATTACAAGAAGACCTTGGCAAAAAAAAAAAAAAAAAAAATCTCAAAAAAGGGTTCTTTTAAGATGCTGGAATTAATTGAATCTGTGCTGGGGTTGAAAATCAAATGGCCACCCTTATGTAAGGTAATTTATTCCCACAACTTCTACCGACATCACAGGGCTTTATTGGCTTAACATCAATGATACAAATTAAATACTCATTGTATGAGGTGGGAGGGAGAGAAAGATTATGTTTAAGCTCATACTGACTGCAACACTGTCTGTTAAAAATGAGCTGTACACAAAACACAGAAAGCTTTTTAACAATACAATTACACTACTGAGTTTTTTAACTTTAATTATTTCCTGCTACCAAATGGCTTCAATCCCGATTAGCTTCCTTTGCAGTAACTGGTGTTTTTCTACATTCAATCTCAAAAGATGAAAAAAGGCAAATCTGCTCAGGTTTCCTTGGAATGTTTTTTTCTTAGTTATCTTTTGGAGTTGGGAATCATGTTACTTTCTTTAACATACTGTGTTTATTATTCTAGCATGTTAAAGATGTTTTAACAGTGATGTTAATAGGCATATTTTATTTTAATATTGAATAATATATCCTTAACTATACACAGATCTTTTAAACATTTATAGAAAACACAACACAGTTGAAATGAGAAATTCTAAATTCCAGTAGTTTCTGGATTTGATCATTTGTGCCAATTTCCACTGAAACCAAGGCTTAGAGAGCAAGATTTCCACATGGAAAACTGAAGGCTGAATGAGTTTTGTAACTGAATTTAAAATTGCAAGAAGAAACTCTATTGTGATTTCACTGTCTACTGCATACACAGCAGAATAGCTGTTAGTTATAAAAGCATCAGGCTACCAAGGTAAAGTACTTGAAAACACAAAGTGAAACACATTTCACTGACTAACGTAATAGACAGTCAACCCCCTTATCACAATTGCCTGGAGATAGACACACCTTTCCATGTCTTGTATTCATCCTGGCTACTTTCACTCCTTCTGGAGGGCTTTTGAACTTGGATTTGACACCTCTTAAATTTATGCTTTCTGTAAATGTGAAGAGGTTTTCTTTTCTTAGTTTTAGCCTTACTTGGAGCTCAAGTCTAACTTAGATTAAAGAGAAGTAGTCTTGGCCTTAGAAACTCAATGTTTGTTCTTGATCTTTCTTTTTTTCCTTTTGTTTTTTATGAGATTGAGCTAAAAACCCCAAAGTGGGACATAATGGCTTTAGAGACAGGAAGGAAATATTCTTTGCTCTTTTTTTTCCAGTGTAAAAAGCCCACAAGGCTCTTTTGTACAAAGCCCACAGTAGAAGCGCTCCCTCAAAAGCCACCTTTTTTTCCTAAATAGTCTTAGAAGAGACAGTGTTCAGAAAATATGACAACATCAAGTGTTGCTAATGTTAGACCCAAAACAAGCTAAATGGTTTATGGCCAGAACTTCCATTTACTATATATACTGTCAAAATAGGAATTTTTTTCCCAACCAATAAAATGTGTTTTTAAAGGTCATTGCCTCTGAAATTCCACGATCAACAACTTGCCACTTAAAAGGAAAAAAAAAAATAGGGGAAAGTTCTCAAATGAGATATAGTGAGAAATAATCAGTATGACATCACAGAGAAAAACAAAATGGGATTATGAGAATGAAAAACTTCTGGATTATGGATGGAAAAGAGGTGACAGATCCATTTCCTCCTATCAGCTTAAGATGTGACTTTGACTTTCAAAAACCTGGTAGCCATAGAACACGGCATCCACTTGGGATCATATGATACTAAATAATAAATCTGTATCAAAATTAGCAAAGTGCAAGCGCAATTCATTCAATCAGCTGATATTTATTGAGTGTTTGTTATGATGCAAGCACTCTGTGCACAGAAAACAATGGCAAAGTCCCTATTCAATGAATCCTACATTCTAAAGAGTAATAGAATCTTCTTTTTCTGTTACAAATTGTACAGGCCCTTGAAAGTGGATGATCTTGAAGTAATGAAAGATTTGTTTTCCTCCAAAGACAAAGTTTCCTCCAAGACAGAAATAGCTGTCATTTAATTAAAAGATTAGAAGGGTTCTATGTTTGAAGACCTGGAGTTTAAAGCACATTCTTCGCCTCTACTTGACCAAGATAGTTTTTGAACTATCTTGAACATTTATTTCAATTTTGAACATAATTTTGAACATTTAATTCAATTTCCTGTAACACTTACAGAGCTCCCATAGGCAAAACAATATGTGTTATTTAAATATGTTCGAAATACATTATTTAGAGCAATATTTAAAGTCTATATGTAACACAGCCCTATACATAATATTTTCTTCAGTTGTCAGCATTATATTTTGCATGCTCAAACCACCGAAACAAAGACGTCCCCAATGCCTACCTTGAACAGTCAGAGTAGCAGATGCTTCAGCTTTTCCCACCATATTTTCTGCAACACAAGTGTATGAACCCATGTCACCAGCCATCACCTTCCTAATTTTCAAGGTATGATCATCTCGGATTTCATATCTAATAACATAAAAGAAAGCACAGTTAAGTGACTTTCTACTTGAAAGATCTCATCATTATACACACAATGCTTCAAAGCACATGCCACATTCTTTTCTGATAATTTAAAACAAAGAGTAAAATGTGGTATTCCTCTAAGTCAGCTGGCAGAAGAAAAGCTTGTTTTCATAATTATGTGGACTAACATATTAAACTACTTTCTAAAAGAACATTTTGGGGTAAAGTTGGCATTTATTTACTTATTTCCTCAAGCTCCTGTGGTCACACTAAAACAAAAAGATAGTGACCATTAATTAAATTCTTATCATTTGCCAGACTTTAAATGTTTTATAGATTTTATCCTTCTAAGTTTTTACAACAATGGTATGAAATAACTGTTATGCTCACCTCCATTTTTTGGATGAGGAAAATGAGGTATAGGAGGTAAGGCAACTTGGCCTAGGTCCTCATCTAGTTCGGTGGCAGAGTTGAAATTTGAACCCAGTTTCATTTTCGAGTTCACTTGTCTTGCCTCATCTTCCCTCCCCTTAAATGCTGGGTTTTCCTTGAACTTTCACTTTAGTCCTCTTTTTACTCTACATGATCTCCCTGAGTTAAGTTATCTACTATAGTTTACATATTGATCTACTACACAAACATTTCCTATCCTTAATTCATCTAAGTTCCAAATTTGGATTTCTAACTAATAATTAGATATCACATTCCATAGGCACCTAATATTTAATGTATTAAATAAAATTTCCATTCTTCCCCTAACATAAACCAACTCCTTTCCTTAACACATTTACGTATCTTCTTTCACCAGCTGTCCATATCTAACAACTCATCCAATTTGTCATTTTAGTCTTAGAAATTTCTCTTTACTGTGGAGCCCTGTCTCCATCTCACCTCCCAGTTCAGACAGTTTACATCATTGATCCGGACAACCACAAAGATAGTGTCCCTGCCATTAGCCTCTCCCCAGAATAATGTAACACCCATAGTGCCAACAAAATTAATTTTTCCTCTTATTATTTTTTGGACGTGGAGTCACACTCTGGCACTCAGGCTGAAGTGTAGTGGTGCGATCTCGGCTCACTCACTGCAACCTCCGCCTCCCAGGCTCGAGCAATTCTCTTGCCTCAGCCTCCCGAGCAGCTGGTATTATAGGCATGTGCCATCACACCTGGCTAATTTTTGTATTTTAGTAGAGATGATGTTTCACCATGTTGACCAGGCTGGTCTCGAACTCCTGACCTCAGATGATCTGCCCACCTCGGCCTCCCAAAGTGCTCAGATTATAGGTGTGTGCCACTGCGCGTGGCCAACAAAATTAATTTTTCTAACGGGTAAACCTATTTATACTAACACTCTTGGCTCAACAATGTGCATATAATATTAGAAATTCTTTATTACACAAAGCCCTTCTTAGTTTCAACCTGATATCTCATAACTTCTCATCATAAATCCTATGCCCTAGCCATGCTAAACTTTATGCTACTCAAAAGATATGACATTCCTTCTCAGCTTGTGTTTATGTTGTGATAACCCATTTCCTGGAATATTCTTCTCTTCTTCCTTATCAGACTGATACATATTTTTCAAGATGTTACTTATGTGTCATGTTTCTTTGAGAACTCTCTCTGAAATTCAAATCCCCCGCTCTGAGCTGGCATAGGTTTACCTTTATGTGACAAAAGAGCTTGTGTATTAGTCCGTTCTCACACTGCTATGAAGAAATACCCGAAACTGGGTAATTTATAAAGGAAAGAGGTTTAATTGACTCACAGTTCCACATGGCTGGGGAGACCTCAGGAAACTTACAATCATGGCGGAAGGCACCTCTTCACAGGGCGACAGGAGAGAGAATGAGTGCCAGCAGGGGAAATGCCAGACGCTTATAAAACCATCAGATCTCATGAGAACTCACTCACTATCACAAGAACAGCATGGGGGAAACCACCTCTATGATTCAATCATCTCCAACTGGTTCCACTCTTAACACGTGAATCTCATGATTCAAGGTGAGATTTTGGTGGGGACACAGAGTCAAACCATATCAGCTTGATACTGTTATTCTATGTCTATCAATACATTTCATTTTGTGAGCTCCTTGAGAGCAGAAACTATGTCTAAACCACTACTGTAATCCTAACACCTAGAGAGAAGGCTCAACACATGTTTGCTGAATGAGTGAACATACTGGAGAAGACAGCCCACTGACAATACCTGAAAGCCTTTATTTTATTGGCTCGTTCCCTAAGGTTCGCTGAGTCGTGCATCTCTGCTCCTGGCCAATTTAAGGACTTGACAGATATCAAGAAACTCTGACCTCTCCTACCATTCCCTGGTGATATTTTAGCTGAGGAAAAGGAAGCCTGATTTTTAATTGGCTCATGTACACATCCTTAATGCTGTATCTTTCCTCCCTTTCCTGCCTACTATCATTCAAAAAAATTAGTATTAACTGTCATCTGGCTGAACAGAAGAGAAACCTGTGATATTAAAGAATATCACATTTTACAAGGGTTCCCTGTGCAGCCCAGGCTCATGAATGCACAGTTCTTCTCTGAAAGCCTCAGAGAAAGCAGGATGGCAACCTCCTGTTTCTAATTATCTCCAGTATTGTATCTGGCCCCTGATAGAGGATTCTAGAATGGACTATTCTAACAGCCTGGATGTGGAGATGATGTGATGAAAAATGTAGAAATGCTGAGTTGATAAATCACATCATGAAACTCTGATGTGTACCTGGATTTGGGCAGCTCTCCATCATCTTTCCTCCATCGTACTGTAGGTACAGGGTCACCTCGGGCCTCACATTTAAATTCTGCACTGTCATCCACAGTTACTGCCAAGTTACTGGGTCTCTTCACAAATGATGGTCTCTCTAAAATTAAAAAGAGCCGCCTTAAGGTAAAATTTTAAAATGAACCAGCTGAAAAACACTTTAGGAGTTCAGTAAGAGCATATTTTCAATTTAAAATATTAGTGAGGAAATTATTCCACAGAGTCTGCTCATTCTAGAAGCTTCTCCCTAGGTTTAGTGCTTCCTCCTAGTCCTCCTCCCACATCTTTGGCTATTTTATCTCAGGCAGCTTTTCTGATTTCTTCTCTCCTCTTTCTACCCACCCCACAAAAAGACTTGGCTTAACAATATTTCTTTCTCCCTTCTATACAGATACAAAATGGTAAGAGATCTATTTTTCAGTAAGAAGATTAAATAAAATTGCACTTACCTAAAACAGTTAGTTCTGCTACTTCACTCTCACGTTCCCCAACCATATTGGTACCAACACAAACATATTTGCCAGCGTCACTTTTACGGGTGTAAGTGATCATGAGTTTTCCTCCTCGTATCTTAAAAAAAAGTTTCACATGAATACTATTAAAATTGCTTCAGCTATGTTTACCTGACAGAGGTCTTCACAAACGAAGACTACTTTCTAAGCATACACATCAAAGCACAATTACATCAAACAGCTAATGTGTAGTATTTGCTATTTTTAGGTAGTAATCTTAAAGAGAACTGACTCCAAAGGTACAATATAAAAAAAGCAAAAATGTTTCTCCTTACTTACATTTCATGTAAAGTTATATTCTGTATAGCTAGAAACTTGTTGCCCACTCGGGCAAGTTATTTCATATTATTTAGTTAAGTGAAAAACCACAAAAAATTGCGTGAATAATTTGGTTAGCAAGAGGAAAAATAAAATTCTTAATACCCTATGACTATAATTAATATAGAAATACATATTAGCTATAAGTGATTTCAAGAAAATGTATTCCAGCATTATATGAATTAACTAAAATGTCTCTAATAACTTAATTTGCCAGAGTTGCTTTAAAGGAATGTATCTTCATTGCAAAAACACAGTAGAACCTGTCATTTCCTTAAAAATGTGATGTTGCTGCCACCCAAGCTGGTTTTTGGGGACTTGGGAAGCAGAGAATGAATAGGTCCCAATAAATCACCAGGAACGACACATTTGGGCACACTCCTGAACATATAATTGAATACAAATTAATTTTACATGTTATCAGGCATACAGTACAAGAAGTCGACTGAAACTAAACACGAATTAAGACTGGACTGTCCTTAATTTAACATGCTTTTGGATCAGAGTTGAGTTCAGTTACCCACGAATATCTATAATGTCCTGATCTGAGAAAGGTTTCACGAGGGACAATTTCCAGAAGGTTTATTCATAGAGGTTTTTACCTCATAGTTACCAACTAGATAAAGGAAGAAGGAAGAAGGAAGGAAGGGAGGCAGGGAGGGAGGGAGGAAGGGACGGAAGGAGCGGGGGAGGAAGGGAGGGAAACATCCAAGCACATTTTTTTCATAATACACTAAGCGGTTCATTGAAACTACTACTTTGTAAAGGTGAGGTCCCCTCACAGTTCTGAATGCCTAAATGGATTTATTTTAATCAAGGCATCCAAACTAGGTATTCTGGCCAAGTCTTTAAATATTAGAGGAAACAAAACATTAACAAAGTTTTTTTGTGGGTTTAGAACTTGATTTTTTTTTCAGTAGCATCATAAATAAATGATCAGCCTGCTCCGGATTACCATCCAGGGATTTTTCTCTGCATCATTCATCACTCCATCTCTCATACCCAGAACAATGCCTGCACACAGTAGTCACTCAAAACACTGTTGCTGAATGTAAACTACTATTGTTAGTCTGTTATCCAAGTTGAAATATTTCTATAAGGTTTATAACAGTTATAAGATAAATTGTTTTATTTTTTCATACATACTTACATTTTCAAATAGAGAAATATAAAGAAAATGTCCCACAAAAAATGCACGTTAGTGTTAGTACTTTTGAACATTCGTCTTTCAATTATGTGTGTATACAGACACACTCACATACACACATGCATATACAGAGACAAGCATTTACCGTGACTATGTGTTTATATATACATATACACATATAAACATATATACATACACATAATTTCCCTAAAGTAGAATCATGTTATATATGCTGTTTTGTAATCTGCATTTTCAACAGTATGAGGCATTTTTATATTTTAAATGTTCAAGAAATTTTACACAGATCCTCAGCATCAATTTCCATGGTTACACACAATTCTACTTGTTTGGGTTTACTACATTTTACCTAACTATTCCCCTGCTGATAGATATTTAAGATATCAGTGCCAGGTAATATAGATATCTCATTCTTCCCGCTTATGAACAGCACTGAAATCAGCATTCTTTTGTATACACTTTTCTCATATGTGCAGTTATTTCCTTGGGAGGTAGCAAAGTGGGATTCTTAGATGTATACCCAATTTAAGGCTATTGGTTTATATTGCTAATGATCTTATGTTTCATAAAGTCATTTTAATATATCATTTAAATTTCTGCCTTTATCATAACCCTGCTGTGAAACTGTTTGGGGAAGTGTTAAAATCACCTCACTTTTCACTAAAGGGAACAGAGGCTCAGAAAAGTATAACTCTCCTCCCACAGACCTCTGGTATGCACACTGTAACAATACGTTTTAATTACGCTTCCAAATGTCAGTCCCCTGACCTTAGCGTGAACACTGAAGCAGAGGAGCATATGTAATTCCTCATGGGAGCCCCTGTTACAATGCGTTGCAAATAGTAAAAATTTTGTGGGAGGAAATGACTTGTGCAATGTCACACAACAAGTTGGAACAAGGTGAAGACTTTAGGTAAGATATGTGTCTTTGGCTATACGCGTTATACAAATGAAAATAAATGCACAGCTCACATCCTTATTATCTTAATGTTTAATAAACTTGAGTTTAAAAAACTTGAGTTCTTGAGGTCCAGAACAATTTGAGTATCATCTTATCAAAATCTTCCTAAGAACTTTTGTAACCTTTCATGCACTGATTTTGGAACACTCGCATAAGCATTTCCAAAAACCCTAAGGAAACAAAATTATTACAGGAAAAGAGGAAGATGAAAAATCCAATATCTGAAATGGAAGTGAAGTGAGCTGAGGTGTAGCTAGATGCTTTCTTATTAGTTCTATAACTTTGGATAGCATACTGAGCCTCTTGTTATGCCTCAGAATCTAACCTTGAAATCTCTGGATATTTAGGAGACAAGTTTATTGCTGAAAGAATTATACAATGAGACATAAAAGATATACCAAAATAAGAGGAAACAAACACATAATTTAACATTCTCTTTGTTTTAAAAGTGAGTAAGTGTTCAATGTTTTTTATCTACTATAAAATGTAAGGCTTTAAGGACAATTTTAAGATACTCAAATACATAGAAAAATTGCGAGTCAAAGGATAATAACATATAAATAATTTGCAACAGCATAGATTTATTTCTACAGCTTCAGTATAATACAGTACTAATTTACTTTTATGCATCTTAAATACTTGGGAATGTAGAGTTTTAAATCAACTTGCTTATGCACACGTGGGGCACCAATTAACATTATATATGACAGCCCAATGCTATTATATGTTGAAAGAATCCATACAAATGGAGAAGGAGGGGAATTTAGTTAACAAGAGTAATGAGGGGACTGCCAGGAGATCCATAGACATGAAAAAATTCCAATTTCAAGATGAATGGGAGGAAACAATAGCTGAGGTAAACCAAAATTCAAAAAGAGCTATAAAGGCCTAAGGACTTCGTAGTATACACCCTATTACTATAGCTCCAATTGTATATTACACTTGGCTTAATCATGGAAAAAACTGTATCACTAAATCTATCAAATCTATTCTGAGCCCATATCCATGTGTTCGGTATTGAATATAGATAGAAAAACTGTTTCTTTTCCATCAAAATTTATTTTATAGCCATCTTTTACAACTAAATCACATTGGCTGTGTAAATTGAAAGTAACCCACCAGGCATTTTACAAATACTTTCTCTATCCTTTGTAAGTAAACAAAACTGGAGTTTGTTTACTCTGTCAATTTTTTCTACAATAAATGTTATTGGATAAATTAAGCATCATGAAAAGCTGTTTTCATTAGTAACATAATATGACTAAAGGCATGTGGTTACACAGTGTTCATACATGTAAAACTTTCATATCAACGCAAAAATGTAAAACAAATTCAAGGCCTGAAAAATATTAAACTTTCAAAACACTTTTAATGAGAAAATGCACTTTTGTAACAATAGCAGAGATATTAATCATCAATGACTAAATACGGTCAACTAAATAGCTCCTTTGTTTATCTACTCAAGGTATTCTTTACCAAAATTGCCTAGGTAAAGCCCAAAGACAACCAAATATATACGAAAATGTAACATTTTTAAAAAAGATTTCTAAAGCCTAGATAAATTTTCAGATACATATATTAGGAAAGCAAAGTGAGCATGGGCTCTGGAGTCAGACTACTTTTTATTATATATGTGTAACTTTAGCCAAGATATTAGTTCCTCTGTATCTCTGCTTTTCAACTCTAAAATGGAAATCCTATTAATATAGAACTCTAAGGATATTATGAAGATTATGAAATGAACCATATGAAGCCCTTAGAAAATGCCTGCACATTATTGTTATAATTATTTATTACACAAATGCAGTTAATGATTCAATATTGTTTTTGATCTGTCTAATAAAAAACAATATTCCTTCCTTAGGCTAAATCCAGTAGCTTTTTATTAAAATTACAATTATAGGTCACATAAAAACATTTAGTTAAGGATGAACCTCATATATGATGACGATCCCCTAAGATTATAATGGAGCTGAAAAGTTCCTAGTAATGTTGCGGCTGTAGTAAGATCGTTCCCCAACGCATCGCCTTTTCTACGTTTAGATAGATTTAGAGACATGAAAACTTGCCGTTGTGTTGGAATTGCCTACAGCATTCAATGCAGTAGCATACCGTACAGGTTTGTGGCCTAGGAGGAACTGGCTATATCATATAGCCTAGGTGTGTAGCAGGCCATACTATGTAGGTTTGTAAGTAAACTCTACCATGGCCACCCAACAATCAAATCACCTCACGATGCATTTGTCAGAACGTATCCCTGTCATTAATCAATGAATGACTGTAATTACTAAAGCAACCTCCACTGGTTTCATCAGGAAAATATACATTTGCACTGACACAGCATAAGACTTAGAAACAAGTAAACGGCAGGCTTTATAGATCATTATTATCTCATCCAAAGCAGTGGTTCTCAATGGAGGCAATCATCTCCCCTCTGCCAGGAGATATCTGGCAGTGTCTGCAGGCATATTTTGTTGTCAGAACTTGGTGTGGGATTGGGGGACTGAAGAGTGTGGGGGTGGGGGGTGGCGCTACTGGTATCTAGTAAGTAGAGGCCAGAAATACACATCAAAGAATTATCTGACTCAAACTGCCAATAATGCAGGGATTGAGAAACTGTGTTCTAAAGACCCAGTTCTGGACTAAATAATTGCTGGATTCAAATGATAAAAGGAAGGAAGAGATACAATTAGATAATACAAATAATACTTATTGTATTTAAGGAAAAACTGCTCAGATTTCCCAGATTCGTATAAATACTCTCCCCCATAAATTTCCCACCTCAGCAATAAACCAATTTCATTATAAAATACAACATTCTGTTATATACTCACTGACAATAATGGTTAAGGACCCCAAAGTAGATGTTACAAAAAATGAAAAAATAAACAAGCCTCACCAAGCCTGGGAGACACTTCCTGCCTCAGGGATGACAGAGATAGAAACTGGCAAAAGTGAAAGAACAAACCACAGAGTAGGGGCAAATGAACTTAAAAAGCAGAAGAAAAACGACAGCTTTCAATTGCCATAAATTCAAATTAATTTTGGCATTATGTCAACGACTACATTGAAATGGACCTTAAAAGGCCGTAATTCTACTCTCAATGGTCACAAATATGGAATCCATGGTGGGCTGTTCATTTCAATAAACAAAAGAACAGAAAAATGACATAGTACTATGACCCTGATTGAATATACATAACACACTTTCAAGCAGTGCCTCCTAGTAACAATCGACATTTTGGCCGGGTGCGGTGGCCCATGCCTGTAATCCCAGCACTTTGGGAGAGCGAGGTGGGTGGATCACCCGAGGTCAACCGTTTGAGACCAGCCTGGCCAACATGGTGAAACCCCATCTCTACTAAAATAAATAAATAAATAATTAGCTTGGTGTGGTGGCACGTGCCTGTAGTCCCAGCTACTCTGGAGGCTGAGGCTGGAGAATCGTTTGAACCTGGGAAGCAGAGGTTGCAGAGAGCCGAGATTGTGCCACTACACTCCAGCCTGGGTGACAGAGTGAGACTCCGTCACACACAGACACAAAAGCAAAAAGAAATCAACATTTTATGTTGAGTCATACAAAAATCCTGATTGTGAATTTAGGGTGAGTTTATATATTTTAAACTGTGGTGCCCCTACTAAGCCAAAAATGAACGTTTTCTCTGTCTACATAGAGAAGAAAAATATGTCTAACACAAACAAAACACTACAATGTGAAAATAGCACTATTTAAAATAAGCTAAAATATTTCTTGGCAAGTCTCCTCCTGCGGCTGGATTTGACAGTTGAATTGTAAACCTATCAAAAACCAGTTTGTGTAATGAACAGACACAATGTTAAACACCGAACTGCTGGAGCACTACTTCAATGAACATAATCCGGGTAGTGGAGAAGCAGAACATGTTAAAGTTTCAGACAATGTGCTGGCATTTAGCCTATGTCAAAAATGCAAGGCAGAGGTCTTCCTTCCTCATTACCATATACCTTACCAGCCCACAATAGTAACCACATTAGAAGACCACATTTCCATAAGCTCTAGACAGTGCTTAAAGAGGCCCTTAGCTATATACATACTTGATGAAAGCAAAGCAAAACAAAAAAATGTCCCACTGGTCTTGCTCCTTTCTGGGAAAGAGACAGACGAGAGAGGAGAAGAAGATAAAGAATTTTAAAGTTTAAATATATTTAAACTTTCTACTTTTCTCTGTAATAGTCTCAGGTTTAAAAAAATGTTTTAGAGACATAAAAATGTAAAAATTCTTGATGTGTTTAATATACATGACTTTTATACACCAGGAATTTTCCCTGTAAAAAACTAGACATGACTACTTTTCTTAGGGGTAAAGACTTCTCTGAGCAGTAGGAAATCCTGCCTTCATCTCCTTTACTGAATTGTTTACTGAATAATTATAGAGAATAATCAGGTTTAAGATGTAGCTTTTCTACTAAAAGTGAAGAAAACCATTTTATGTCTCTGGTTAGCATGGAAAAACTAGCATCAGTGTTCTTATTTCCAGAATACAAGAAAAAAAATTTACCTTTGCACACAAAGAAATATACTGCCTTTAAAAAAGTAAATTCAGTAAACTTTTTTTGTTCAGTTCCCTTTTAAAACATAAATTCAGTAAGTTTTTTGATTGGGTTATTCTAGAGTATACAGCTTACCCTGAAATCAGTGCTCACAATCAGAAATAAAGATGAACTTAAAATGAACTCCTTGCGATGTCTTCATTTTCTACCCTAAAGCAAGTCAGATGATTTGCAGTATCTGTTACACAGGAATTTTTTTTTTTTTTTTTTTCAGACATCACCCCCACAATGTTATCCATACACCTCTAGGTTAACACACTAAACAGACTGGAGCTAATTAACTAGTTTGGCTACACAAATTCTTTTCTGCTTTTAATTACATTAACCTAATGTGACTTGAATTCAACAGACCAAAAACAAAACCGCTAATTATATTAAGGGCTTCAAAGATGATTTCAAATTGCTAACCACCAAACTGTCATAGAATTTATCTCATTTCCTTTAATATATTTTACATGCAAAATCTGTGCTTTACTAAAATACTATTTAAAATACATCAAAACAATGAATAATAGAATATTGATTTATAATGCTAAAAGAGAAATATGTTTCAACTAACAAAGATAAGACACACATAGGTATCAGCATACCAATAAGCAATTATGCAGTACTACATTTTTATAATCTTCGAAAAGATTAAAGGCTTGAAAATATTCATTTACAGTAGTAAGGGCTTGACAAGTGGGATTTACCTGAAGAATGAAGTTGTCTAAAGCACCTGAGTTTAGAAATTATTTTTTCAGAAAAAAAACTTGATTCGTTACCACCAACTCGTTTTCACACTATTTTGCAAAGTAAGTGAGATGAGAGGTTTTGAATTACAGTCTAGTGTATCATCCTTAAACAATTCACCACTAACTCTCCTTGTGCAGAATATCTCTTCATAGAAATGCTGTCAATTCTGCCTGGATCTTTGACCTATAGAATAGAGAGCAAGCTGTTGTGAACTACAGAAGTGCCTGGCATGGCTTCTTAACAACAATGAGATGCAGGTAACCCAGATGGCCAGTCATAGCCCCCAGACATTCCCCTTGGTGAAATCAGCTGCAGGACAGTTTTAGATGGTCCCTGAGGACTCCTTTCAACAGAAACATATGAAGAAGAGTCACAACAATAACGGCTTTTATTTCTCTAAATTTTGGCATCAAATTAACAACAACAACAACAACAGTAACAATCCAGAAAAAAATAACGTGTCTGAGGAGGGTGCAGAGAATAAGAGGAGGCAAAGTAATACCCATTACTTTCCAATCTGGCTGCAAGAATAATATCAGCCTTTAATGTTACGCAGTTCAG
This sequence comes from Rhinopithecus bieti, assembly GCF_001698545.2. Taxonomy (NCBI): domain Eukaryota; kingdom Metazoa; phylum Chordata; class Mammalia; order Primates; family Cercopithecidae; genus Rhinopithecus; species Rhinopithecus bieti. The sequence goes on along the minus strand of NW_016807504.1, from coordinate 523,467 downwards.
ATTAAAGCATTCATATTGTCTAATGCATGCCATCCTATTTGTCAAAAATAATCATGCTTTATTGCATTCTAATTAAGCAAAAGCACTGCTAGTACCATAATTATTTTGTATAAATGATAGACAAAGAATTGGATAATCAATCTCAAAAGTATCCTAGTAACCTAAAATATATAATCAAGTAAAATAATTCATAAAATTCAGATATTATACAATATAAAAGAAAATACAGTATTTCTTATTTCATATTTCGGTGTTATATTCCCAGGTAGGTACTGCAAAAAGATTACTTTAAAAAACTATATCTCTTATTAAATAATTTCATGTTTTTATTAACTATGCTTTAATATCATATCCAGATACATTATATTTCTGAACATACACATTAGTAATTTTGCTGTTTGTCTTTAAGACCTAAATTTGAATGTNAGCACTGCTAGTACCATAATTATTTTGTATAAATGATAGACAAAGAATTGGATAATCAATCTCAAAAGTATCCTAGTAACCTAAAAATATATAATCAAGTAAAAATAATTCATAAAATTCAGATATTATACAATATAAAAGAAAATACAGTATTTCTTATTTCATATTTCTTTGTTATATTCCCAGGTAGGTACTGCAAAAGATTACTTTAAAAAACTATATCTCTTATTAAATAATTTCATGTTTTATTAACTATGCTTTAATATCATATCCAGATACATTATATTTCTGAACATACACATTAGTAATTTTGCTGTTTGTCTTTAAGACCTAAATTTGAATGTAGTTAGGTATCAGATAAAAATGTAAATTATTGATAAATCAATTCAAAACCATCACCATAAAAAAAATTGATAGAGAGCAACTTATACTTACTGATCTAGTGACCAATACTTCCCTTAAGTGTAAGAACAAATTTCAAGAAATTTGTTTTATATACTCTATAAAACGTATATTTTATATATTTATTTGTACTAATCTCATAAAATAATTTTAAAATTCTATGCATTTATGACAAAATGATTTTATATTAAATATCAAAGCAAATGTTTTATTTTAGATTAAATAAACAATAAACCTCAGCCAAGTCACAGTTCTTCTTGGTTAGCAAAGTTTATTAAAGATTTTTTGATCTTTGTATTTTGTACAAAAGCTATTGATTTTTTATTCATTTTCCCAAAATTTGTTACCTCCCTCTATTCCTATTTTATTCTGGTTCACAGGGAGAGAGAGAAAGGGGAAGGAGGAGGAGAAGGAAAAGGAGGAAGGAGAAATGCATTATTTTAATTACTTCCCACTCAAGTCTCTTGATTAGATATGATCTGGTTTCACGTTGTGCATCCACAGGCTGTCAGGTAAACTTGTCTTTAACTCAAGACCAGTCTAATATGAACTCGTAACACAAAATGACAGCACTGTACCCCAAGATGGATGAAACTAAGGAAAATAGATTGTATACTCATATTTATAAGATTTTGCTTTTTCTTCTAGGATATAAAATAATTATACCCAGATTAGTCAGCTTTCAATTAAACTGTAAAAAGTACCTAGATTTTACAAATGATGCACTAGTCCATTCTCAAGTGAAGGCTATTTCATCATTTACAGCCTGCTTCAAGTGTAAATAATGTTCCTGGGATTTGCACAAAAAATGTTTTATGTAACAAAAGGACACCGGGGAAGTACACACACATTGTAAAGAAAATGTGAGAATGATAAACTGAAAGCCATCAAATGACCATTCTAAAAATTCCAGGTGACATAAAAAAGGACAGCATTGCACGGAGAAAAGCCACAACTTGCTTCAAGTCTTTCAACTACTCTCTTAGGAGTGGAATTGAGAGGAAAAATAGGCAATTCGGATCTCTCCACTGGCGTCCCACATTTGCCCGGGCTACATAACACACAAGAGAACACGATCCAGTTTCATTTGTTTCCTGGTACACTTCACAATACCATTTGAAAACCAACATGAATTCAGCCAGGAGTTTAAATACTCTTGATCATCAGAGAGAAGCAACAAGAGACTCATGCAGAAAAAGCAATTATCCCAGTGGGAACACGTGGCTCTTTGCACAGCTTGGTGAGCTGCCAGCTGAGAACACAGGCCTGGGAGAGTCCCCGCCTAGGACTCTGGCAGCTGCACTTCCCTGCTATTTCCATTTCTCCTCCTAAACTTCTCATTTCTTCCTCATAGCAATTTATAAATTGGTAGTTGGCTGTTTGCTGCTGCAGAAGCTCACCTATGATAATTTGATTATAGACTACCTCAGGAAGAGCTGTACTGCTAATTGCAGGTAAGTGGGAGCCACCCTGCAGAGAGACATAAAGGAAAGGATGATTTTCTTCGTGAAAGTATAAATTAGTATCTTGCTCTCTATCAAAAGTATATCACCAGAGAACCTTCTTATGATTCCTAATTTTAATAAATAATAGAAAGAAATAACACAGCCCTCTTTAAACTACCAATTTTGCTTGCTTAAGTGTAGCTCAAAGACAATATGAAGCCTTGGGTATGGCATTTTTCTGCTGGACGCCCATTTTCCTGGGCTAGACAGAGGTACGTAGCCTAAAGCAATCAGCCAGGAAAGCCCCTTCTAATTTATAGTATTAACCAGGAACAGACAACTGCTGAGTGCTGATGAAATGGAGAGCAGATAAAACAGTGAAGGCTTTTTAGCAGATTCCCCAGGTGTCTGGTTCCCAAGTCATTAAGACTAGAACCCCAAAGTGAATCCTATAAAGGAGGCAATATAAAGAGTGGTTTTAGCCTTTGTTAGCTATCTTCTAAAAGTAAGAAAGCTAATTGATTTTTACCTCTATGAAAATTCTAGGTAGATTACATGCTAGCATTCAGCATTAATATGAAAAATTGATTTAGCTTATAGCTATTAAAGTTAATGTATTATTTCCTTCACAGGTCTCATGAAACAGTGTCCTGCTGTTTTAAAGGTAAAAAACAAAGTCTTATGGGCAATTTTCACTTCCCCACAAAACCAGGTTTGGTTTTTATCACCTCATCCAACCATCTGGATCTAATTCTGAATTTACATACGGTCACTGCTAAGACAGCCTGAAATAAAAATCTACAAGGGAATTATGACTAGACTCTAGAAATAAAGATGACAAACGTTCATAGTATTTGAGGGGAGAAAAGCTCATTTTCAAACTCTTGGCTCTTCTGAATTACAAGCACACCAGCTGGAAAGACTTTGCCAACAGTAAATCCCTTTTCCTCTCTGTGGGTTCTCACACTTAGCTCTCTAGTTTGGTCCAGTGTGAGAAATTTCCCTCACTACCAAATGCTTGCTAAGATAAAGCCTTTTCCAGAGATCGCGTATAACTGTTTACCCTTGAAATTTACATTGACTTACAGTCTGTAGAAGACACAACCATGGCAAAGTCAAATCAAGGTTGGGTATGAAAGGGATTCCTTGCTACAGACTGACCAATTTTACTTTATATAAATACATTTCTTATTAGAAAATATAAAACACATTTAATATTACTAATTAAGATTCTATAGAAGAAATATTCCTAAAATAGCTCCAAATTGAAGTAAACACTCATGCACATTCTGTGGTATTTTAATCCCAAAGAGTCAAAGGAGAAAAAGAAGAGCTTGCAAGTGACAAGCTTAATTGATTAATCAGAAGTTAGGGCTCATCAGACCAGGGTAAGAGATTCAATATCCATATGGTCAGTTGCTTCACCCTCCTTTTTTGAACACGAGATTATGCTAGAATGTAGCTCGCTCATTTGGCAAATTTGCGCCTCATTTCATATGGAAAACATGTTCAAAACATACATAAATCCCATATCTTCCAACAATACACATGTTAACATAAATTAAAATATTTCTACACACCTCCTAAGAGGAAGCAAGTAGGCTAACTCCTCAATATGAGGAAGAAAATATGATCTTAGAAAACAGGTCTGACCTAGCGCTTAAAAAGGAGCTTTCTAGTGGGGTAAACTTCAAAATTATAAACAGGTACTTTTTGCTATTTCCTGAGAACTAATAATTAACTCATGGACAAATAAGAAATACAAATAAATTCATCCTGATCATTTCTATTTCTATAGTTATTGGTGAAAACAAAATAACAGAGAAAATGATCTGTGTAAAGGGTATTGTAAAAACTGTTTGGAGGGATATTTATTCGGAACGTTCTTTCTTAGTCATAAATGGTTCCATTTCATAGCCAAGACAAAAGCATGCTGAACAAAAAATGTAATGCAAATGGCATTAATTGTACTAAGGGATATCAGTGTTTTACATGGCTTCTAACCCACGTCTAGGTTATACTGTTGGAACTTTGAGCTGAGAAATTAGAACCTTGTGCATCCTAGGTTGCTTCTATAGAAACCTATCTAAGAGTTCCAGCATTTAGGGATGGGAAAGGTCCACTAGAAGTTACATCAGTCAGTGTGAAGATTAAAGAACAAAGTAAAATCAATGAGAAAAGCTTGATCTGACATTTCCTGCCTCTCTTCTGCACAGAATGTATGTTCTGTGATGGCTAAAAATTTCTCCTAGTTTTAACATTTAAAAACACAGCACTTACATAGAAAGTACACTATCAGAATTTTTCACAATCTAAGAGATCGGACATACAGAATTCTTATGATTTCAGTCATCTCTTCTGAAAAAAAAATGCCAAATATCTTCAAATTTATGTTAAAAGCACACTATTTTATACTGCGCTGTAGAAACAAATTCAAATTCTGACCACTCCATACTAAAATAACAAATGCATTTAAATTCTCTGGAGTTTCTATAGAAATTTTAAAGAACTTAAGAATTGCAAAAGCCTAACATCTGAAAAAAATTATGTTCTATGTGTAAAATGCCTTTGACAGTTCTTTCTGCAAGTATACAAAAAAATGCATCAGTGAATCTGGTAAATTTAATAAATGTGCCAGTGTATTTAAGCAACAATCTGTATTATTGCTATTGTTTTAATTAATGAGAACTGTGATATACCAACACCAGCTACGTACATAGCACTGTTACATGCATCATTTTTAACGTTGAAAACATTCTCAGAAGGTGTATTTTCCAACATTTTGGATGAGAAAATTAAGGCTCTGTGAATATCAAAAGTTGCTCCAGATCATTTGGTAAGTGCACTGCAGGTCATTCTACAGAGATCCAACATAAAGCTTCTACAGAGGGCTTTCTTTGAGACAGAGAACAACGGCTTACATTTTTTTTGCTTCCCACGCCATAAACTACAAATTCACAGTATTTTTTAAATGTATAGATCCTCAAACTGAATGGTTGGAAGAATGAATAGCTGCTCTCCATGGACCTCCCTGAGCACATTAAATTGAAGTTCCTCCTTCCAGCACCTGACCAATCTGGACATCCAACCTAATGGTCATTAGTCCATGTAATTGTCAGCAGAAAAAAAAAAATGTGCATGTTTACATTTCATATTTGCATGTGTTGTCTGTAGGACTAATGTTGTAAGGTAAATATCCCACATGCATTTCTATGCAGAAGAATGGCTCTCCTGTTGCCATGCAAACATGTGCTTATTATTATGAATGTTTAAAGGTTAAACAGAATATTTATAAGCTTCCCTAATAAAGATGGAGAAGTGTGGCATGATCTTTTATACGCATGATGCATGGAACAATACAGTGATGTGATATATCGAGGTGAGAGAAGAGTGACACCATGCATGTGAAAAGACTAAGGAATAAGAGATCATGGATTCCTTAGTAAATTGTACTCTATCTCCTCAAAGAGACAAATTTACATTATTTTCAGCCAGTATTATACAGATTCAGCTCAACTGCTTTTGAAATGTTCCCATACAGTATGATGCTCTTAAAGGTGACTTAAGCAAAAGCCTGCTTCTAATGCAATAGGCCTTTAAAGCTTTGTGATCACCTCGATTTGTAAGATTTAAGAAGAGTAAACCTGTACCATCTGGTAGTAATTTTGTTAATGCACAACAGACTATTTTACAAGTGTACAATTTATCATATTATCAAATTCCTTGGTCTTAAGGAGATAAAAACCGCAGTGGTCAGATGTTACCAAGAGCTGTTTGGTTAAAGTAACTAACCTTTAAACAAAAGAATTGCAGAATCAGCATTAGATTGAGGAGATACTAGCCTCATCATAAAACTTAGAATTATTCTTTGAGAGAGAATATTTAAATAAAAGTGATAATGTGGGCAAGATGAAGAAATAATGCCAATCATCACCAATTATAAATAATGAAAAGGAAATCTCAATCCCCTGTAAAGTGATCAGATTAAAAATAATTGAAAACTAAAAGGCTTAAGAAAATGTCTTTGATTTTGCATTTTGAACCCTGTTTTAAGGAAAGGATATTGTTCACAATATCTTGTAAAATCAAATGCCCTTTTGAATGTACTACTTTTTTTTTTTAAAGATTACAATTCACTTTGCTTGATGTCAATAGAAAGAAAACATGCAGTCCATACTATCATAAGCAATCAGAAAGATTATAAGCAATTAGAAAAGTCAACTTTTAAAATAGAGAATTTACTAAAAGTATTGATATGTAAATATTTGTCCAAATTAAAGATAAAATGTATAAACAATTCTTTAAGATAAATTCTAAAACTATATTTTAGAGAAATATTTCATCTGATAAATGGAACACTGAGAATTAAATAAACTATTTAGGACATCATCCATGAACCCACAAAAGATTGGGCCTTTAATTTGGCAAACTACTTTAACCTATAATTAAACAAAGTGCTCCCTGACAGTAGCAAAATCCCACTAGTCCTTGGCTATTGGGAGACATTTAATGGTCTGATCAGATATATCAAAGTGCTTGGAAACTGAAGAAACTGTAGCTGCTTGTGTAAGCATATATTTTAAGAAAAAAGTAAGAGAAGAAACAACATTTGCAGTCTGCTTTCTATGCTGGGGTGGCAACCTAATCCGAAATTTCTATTGCAGGTTTGTTATCTGACCATGTGTGTTCATTTTGTATCATTTTAATATAGTACTTCTGCTTAATATATGGTATTATTTTTAATTATGAGGTACAACTTTCTTTTTGGCTGATTATTCCAATTTCTGAGACACTTTCTGCTTTCTGGAAGGTCTATTCTGACTAATAGATCATGGATGCTAACTAGCAGCATGCAACCATATCAGGTTTCGTCTCAGTGATTTTCAAGAGTTGGCGGAATTCCATGTGGAAGGCAGCATAGGCATACTTGGTGAGGCAGTCCTCTATGTCATGTAATGTTACTTTGACTGAAACTAACATGTGGGTGGAACTAACTTTTGGAAAAGTATCCAAAACTGTTTTGGGTCTGAGTGTGCTGACTCATGCCCATAATCCCAGCCCTTTAGAAAACCAACCTTGGCAACACAGTGAGACCCCATCTCCACACACACAAAAAAATAGCTGGATATGGCTGCACATACCTGTAGTCTCAGTTACTCACATGGCTGAAGGGGGAGGATCACCTGAGCCCAGGAGATTGAGGCTGCAGTGAGCCATGTTCACACCACAGCACTCCAGCCTGGGCGACAGAGAGATATCCTGTCTCAAACAAACAAATAAAACCAAAAGACTTGTTTTTTAGGAAACCTATTTGGAAAAACAAAAACTCCAGAATCATCTCAGGAGATTTAAGAGAATACTAACAAACAGTATGCAACAATCAAAGCAGGATAGCATATCAACATTGTATGATATCAAAACTGAGGACTTTAATTCATATGTAAGTTCATTATAGTACTTAGATGAAACTTGAAAATATACAGTATATTGTTTCCCAAAGTCATCAAAGATTATCTGTTGAACTAGAAAATATTTTGTTTGGCAATCTTTGCTGTCCAATGCCTTACTTCTGCATCTAAATATACTTCACCCGTCTATGGTCCTGGAGTCAGTTTACATAAAGTTAAAAGAACTTTATAAGGAATAACAAGTAGGTGTTTCAAAGGACCTGGACAAAAATGGGCATGTAGATTATACATTATAAAGCCCATAAAGGTATATATCTTACATATTGAGACTCATATTGATGTAAACCTATACATTGACCAAAACAGGATATACTACAGTTTTACAAGTGTTTGGTTTTATGATCCATGAAATATCTAATTCAAAAGGTTTGCTTTAATTTTTGAAGTTAAACATCTTCACCTTTCCAAGTTATTAAATTGAGTGTAGAATGAACAGGAACTGAAAATCAAGACAGGAGAACTTAAAATAATGCTTTATAATGAGGCTGCCATCAACAGTCCTCAGAACACTTTTGACTACTGTGGTTTGATTCTCAGAATGATCCTATTAAACAGGCAAACAAGATATCATTGTCTGAATATTTTCAACAATTAAAGGACTTGACTAAGGTTTGGTTGTTAGGACAGTTTCAAAAAACGTGCTTTGGATATAACAGACCTTTCCCAAGATGGTCACAGATTAAGCTTAACTTACTATTGAAATTGCTGCAATTTATTTTCTGTTTTGAATGAGATTGTATGACAACCTCTGATATTCAGTCATTTAAGATCAATTTCTATATGTTCGCAATAATATGCAGAATGTACAAAATATTAATCAAATCAACATAAGGCCGTCCCCGTAACTAATGGATAAATAAGCAGGGAAATTTACTAAACCCTATATATTTAAAATACTACTTTCAATGCTGTTAACAAGATAGGAAATACTGAATTTAGAACACAAAACAAATGGAAAAACTATATGAAATAAATCCATGAAAACCCTTTGTTGTTGAGTTTTTTGTTAAGATATATCATAATCAAATTTGAGTGTCGTTTTAGATGGGTTGATCAGGTCTAGTCTGTCATGGGAAAAATCCCAGGAAGAACTCTTATGATGGGAGACTCTACACTAAGCCATTATGTGACTCAGGGTAAATCAATGGGGCTTGGCCTGTTGTCCCTGAAAACAAGGACCTTGCGTATTCACAATCTCTCAACTCTGCTCCATCTCTAAGATTCTATATCAGTGTGTCACACTGATAGCAATGTCTTTACTCACAGAATTAACTTGTGTAGTATCTCCTATTTTTAAGCCAATAAAATATCATGCTTTAGAAAAAAGAAATGGTGTGGATGATACCCTCTTCCCATTTTACAGGAGAGTAAGATAAGAAATACGTAATTATATGTGGAAATAAAATTAACAAAATCACATATATTCAAAATTAGCAACTTTTCATTCCTGAGTATCCTAAAAGACAAATTTCTGACTTATATTTCATTCATTTAATACCTTCTCAAGAAATATGTATTGAGCTTCGACCACAAGACAGACATGAGGAATACAGGTAGCCTTTCATGTCTTATGTATATTAGATAAGTAATATATAAATCATAATTTAGAATAGATTTTAAGAGAAGCACTTGGTAAAAGGAAAAGGAACAGATCATAGGAAGAAGAAATCTAGTGTGGGTATTTGGGTGGGATTTTGCTGATGGCTTCTCTGAAGAAGTTGTCTTTGAGACCTGAAAATGAATGTGTTAGACAAAGGGAGTGTAGGAACAGAACATTACAGATAGAAAACCACATGCCACGACTCTCATAAATTGGTACACCAAGCTGTTGGTATGCAAGCTTTCAAATGCACATGTAACATATGAATAGTGAAAAGACAGAGCAACAACCAAATGCTCACTGAAATTATCTTTTTAATTGCATTGTCATCTAAACTAATTTATGTACTAGAACAGAGAATGCTTTAGTTTATTGCAATCCTTTCAAAAGAGTGCTTGGACTTCACAGGTAGGTGTGAAATACTTGGCTTTCTTTTTTCTAGTTTCAGGGTCCAAACATGATGAGTCTATGTGTAATTATTTAAATAAAATTGCAAGTGTATGGGAAGTTTCAGGATGTTCCTTGCGAAGAGGAACCAGCCTTTCTCAACCAGTACTTTGCATCTGAATCACATAATTTCTCAATTCCCCTAAGGATAATACATAACGAGAACTGTTCTAGATGCATGGGAAAGAAGCTGATTCATTACACACAGTGGATACCTTTAGGGCACTAGGACAGAATTCTCCTGTGGAATAAGCAGTTGATGATAGCATTGCCCAATAAAGGTATACATAGAACTTGAATCAGTTTCTTAATTTCAGTGTTAGTCTAAACACTACTTACTCATAATGTTCACCCAAAACACTCCTAGTGATTCTGTGGCAACTGAAAATTCTCACAGTTGTGAATCAGATATAGATAGAAATACGTGCAGAGGAGATAGAAAGCTGGATCTTTGTTCCCATACATTTATATCATCATCTTGCTTCTTGAAGAAAATTGGGATTGTTATGGCATGAGTAGTTTTGGATTTTCCTTTTCCATCAAGATTTAGATGACTAAACATATTCAGAGTTCAAATTGGTAGACTAACAACAATCATAAAGAGAACACCATTACTAATGTGTATTAAGTGTGTCACCATTTACAATGACATTTAACATGCATTTTCTCGCTGAATTCCCTCAACGACACATTGAACTAATCTACGTACGATTAGATAATTCATTTCACAGATGGAAACGATGAAATTTATAGAGATCAAATGTCTTCCATAAGATCATGCATTTAATAGGTGTTGAAACCCAAAATTATAATGTGGTCTTATAATGCCCGAGCCTACGCTTTGTTCTACTAATCCCCAGCGTTTCAGTGATTAAATATGAAAATTAAGATAGACAGGAAACAATTATTTTTAAGTCATATATTCAATCCAATTACTGGTATAATAAAGTTGTGTTGACTTAACATATTTAAATCCCAAATAGAAGATTTATTTTGGTAAATAAGTAGAATACATGACGTGCATTGACACTTTATGTAAGATGAACCCGAAAAAAAAATCTATTTCTAGTTTACTGCTCAGGTTTCCTTTGACCTTCACACAACAGAGCTATATACTTATTTTGCAGAAACACAAATTTAACTTCTCAGGGAAAAGGGGCTTTATGACATCAGCTGTATTAAGTATGTTAATTTCCTCTGGGGGAGAGGAGGGGAAGAGGAAGCAAAAGACATTGAACAATGAAAGAAATTGGAAGAGCAGACGAAAGCACTAATCGAAGGAAGGGAGGAGAAGCAGATGGCGTAGGAAGGAGACATGTGGGAATTGGGGGGAAAGGAAGCAATTGGCAAGGAGTGGGCTGAATGCCAAATTTGTGAAGGATCTGAAGGGCACTGGGGATTTGGATGGGATGTGAGTCAGCTGCTTTTTACCAAAATATCACACCAACAATGGAAATCAAAGAAGCCTACAAAGACACACAGGAAGCAGAGAAGGACTGGGAAAAGACCTGATGACACACTCCATTCTAATAATTTTACCTGGTCAGCATGGGAATGGGAAGTGTTAAATAGTTATTTTTGGTTTTTTGGCTTTGTTTTGTTTTTTACTGCATAACTAAGTTGTTCTCCGACCTTCATTACGAATTTTCAAATCTTTAACTTGCTTTTGAAAGAAATGATACAGATAAAACCCTTCTATATATTTTAGCTATTTTTTACTTACCTTATATAAATGTGATTTGCTATTCAATGTCACTCATACACAAAACAATTCATTTAAACCTTCTAGGATTACAGTGACCAACTATCCCCATTTTCCCAGACCTGAGGGATTTCCTGGGAATAGAATTCTCATTTCTAACACCAGGACTATCCTGGGCAAAACAGAATGGCTAGTTTTCCTATGTAAGGTAAAATCTTAAGAAAAGCTACTAAATGTACTTGTTCATCATACTAAAGCATACTGATGCTGTAAATTTTTTTTCTACATTTTGCAAAGAAGAATGGATAAAATCTTAATTCAGTTATGCAATAAATAGATGAAGTAAAAAAAACAGTTACTGATTGGATAATGGCTTTGATGAAAATAAATATCTTATAAACAAATTCTTTCCCCATCATCTAAATTATTTTTTCAATCAAGTAAAAACAATGGTAGACATAGAGAATATTTGTGACATGCTACTGTGAGGACAGTAGAAAGAATAAACAAGTCAGCATAACTTATCTCAAGGAATAATATAAGCCATTCAAAAATGCTTAAGTCACAAAGGCTCATACCAGCTAAGAATTTGAAGCATGAAAAAATGACTTTTAAGCTCTTCTTCTTAATAAAATGAAACAATTCAGGATAAATGATTGACAAAGGTTATCATGAAGAAAATAATTCTGAAATTTCAGAATTGAGGCTAGGCAGAGCTTAATATTTATACTGTGGTGTTAATGTGTTAGTTTTTACTGTACTTTATTATATCTATACAAAATTCCCCAGACACTATATTAATAATATTTTATTTAACGCAATTTTTCATTTGTTATGTAACATCTCATAATTGCTTACTTTTTTCAGCAATAACTTTTGAAATCTGTGCAGCTAATGATATTAGAACCTGGCTAATTCACAATTTGGACTGATAACTACAAAGCATATTCAGTTGAATGATTTACTGATTTATAATATCCTCTTCAATATAAATCCTTCTTTTGGTAAATGCCAAATGATGACAGTTAATTGTTTTCTTTAAATAACCTCTAATCTCTTTTTAGGTAAGACTTCTAGTCTTCAGAATAAATAACTTTAGGTTGTCAGAGCTATAATATTTGGCCATATTTGACCATTTCTGTGGCCATCTTTTATGAACCTACTCAACCTTTCAAATTTAAAAACCTTTTTAATGTTATAGATTTCAATACTGAACATAATATGGACTAGTTCTTGAACATGCCAAACCCCAGTTTCAAAACCACCACAACTTCCATTCTGTGAACTAATCTCTCCAAATCCTTGAATATTAAAAATAGTACTTCATAATGGAAATTAAGAGATACTATCGTCCTGAGTCAAAATTCGCACTGATAGCATAGCAGAGTTGTTATATATGTTGCAGAATCTATAGGACCCTAAAGAAATGTTATGAATGAAAAAAATGGAAGTGACCCCTTGGTTGCCCTCTCTTTCCCCACCAGCCAATTTAGATGTAGCGACTGCATTAGCAGAAGTTTAGTATGTATCTGACAAGATTGTTGCCAGGATTAAATGGGTGAATATACACAAAGTGCTTATAATACGACCTGGCACATAGCAAGTGCTATCATCATCATCTCCTCGTTCTTCATCTTCTTTGTAAGACTAAATTGACAAGTATAAGCATACCCTAATGTAAAGAAAATAGCTTAGGCATTGGGTTTTCATGTGGATAAAATGAGATTATATAAAGCATATAATACAGAGCAAGTTCTTAATATTCAATAGCTGTATTATCTCTAAAAATTGACATTTATTTAAATTACATTTAATAAAATAAAATTTAAATAAATAAATGTAAATAATCTTTATTTACAATTTTCAGATTAAAAGGAACTTTTTTCTTTTTTCTTTTTTTTTTGGGGATGGAGTTTCACTCTTGTTGCCCAGGCTGGAGTGCAATGGCGCGATCTCGGTTCGCTGCACCCTCTGCCTCCCAGGTTCAAGAGACTGCACTGCCTCAGCTTCCCAAGTAGCTGGGATTATGGCATGCGCCACCATGCCTGGCTAATTTTTTTGTATTTTTAGTAGAGACGGGGTTTCTCCATGTTGGTCAGGCTGGTCTTGAACTCCCAACCTCAAGTGATCTGCCTGCCTTGCCCTCCCAAAGTGCTGAGATTACATGCATGAGCCACCGTGCCCGACAAAAGGAACTTTTTTTCAATAGACTTTCATGACACAGTTATGCAGAAGAGCTAAATACAAGGCCTTAAATAACTACCTTGTAACATTCAATAAACATATCATGTATATTATGTAGCAGATATTGAAAATTTATTATTGTTTCTGTAAATATTCATTTACTAATCTAAAACAAAAGGTTTAATTCCTACTTGTCAATTAGCAGATCTCATATAAATACATAAAAGTATCATTTTCTGTTAGTATAATGGTATTAATTTATGATCTTATTTTAATAGATATTAAGATAAACTATACAGTTGCTTTTGTCTCATCAGTTATCACCTAGGTACTATTAAATACCTTAATATTTTATTTCATAAACACATTTGTGTTTATGCTTGTAACAGTCAATTACATAAGTTTTATTTATAAGCCATCCTCCATAAGAGATCAGCAATTTCATCTCTATGCCTGCAATTCCTGCAGCTCCCACCAGGTTCATTTTACAGAAATCCAATACAAAGTATGGGAAATTGATGCCTGGAACTTGGCGCAACTGTCTGTGACCCAAAGAAACTGTGCTAATTTATAACAAACTTACCTTTTTGCTGAGATAAAAATAACAAAATTGTCTAAGAAAACAAATATAGAATAAATGGCAAAATTTTAAACAAACAATCTAGGAAAATATTTGTGACGTCTACTTTAAATGTTTTAACTTTTTCCTTAATGTAGAAGGCAATTTCAGTTTTTAGACTGAATGAAATAATTATTTTTTCAATACTTGGTGTTAACTNAAATATTTGTGACGTCTACTTTAAATGTTTTAACTTTTTCCTTAATGTAGAAGGCAATTTCAGTTTTTAGACTGAATGAAATAATTATTTTTTCAATACTTGGTGTTAACTTTTTCCCAATCTTAACATTTTCTTTTTTCCACCCTAATAAAATATCTTGAACTTAAATGCAGTATTTCTAAAAAGTAGTGAAATTTTTAAAAATCACTTTTTGTGAGGTATTTTCAAAGACATCCAAAAGAGCACTTTAGTCCTCCAATTTATCTTTGTAAGAAAATTTCATTTATTAACAAGATGGATATGATTAAGTCTCAAACACATGAAGTAAATCAATTTAATCTAGCCTACCAATTAAACTACTTTAATTTCTAACTCTAAATATAAATACGCATGTCTAGAAAACAAAGAACACTAGAGACAAACATCATTTAAGGCCTCTTTCAAATGATTCTAAGAAACATGTGCCAAAAAAGTTCTAAGAAATTCTCCTATCATGTAAGACAATAAGAAAATGTTATTTATATATTCATGGTTTATAATCATCCTGGATCTAAAATTTGGCTCAGAATCCAGGTCAATGTAAGAAGAAATGAATTAAGAACTTAAAAAAAAAACACAGGTGCAGCTATAATTCAACTACATATTTCCCCTTTTGTAGGGTGTGTCTTTGTTCTCACAGCTGGGAGAGGTGTGCTTTAAATCTTCAACAAAGAAAGCCACCACATTAAAGAACTCTAGAAATTCCTATAACCAAAACCGTAGCAATAAGCATGCAATCTTCAATTGTCTTTCATAATGATATTATGTGCTTTAATCTTCTGTTCATCTGCACTCAGCACATTTGGCAAAGTACATTAACAATAGAGATGAAGACACTCATTTGAATACAAGGCTTAGGAAAGAAGAATCATGTACAATGGCTAATAACCAACATCTTTTAAGAATTTATTTTCACTATTGAAAAAAAGAACTTGAAATAATGTCACGTATTCTGTTTATGTTCTAAGTTTTGTTTTAATTATTCAATTTCAGTTTTGCCTAAAGGAAGAAAATAAAACAAAACAATTACGATTTACATAAGATCAGTGATTTTGAACCCAAACTGCTGATTTTAATGTATTCCTTTTCCCAAATGTATAAATGTGCTTTTACCTCCAGTGTTTTATCAGTTCCACAGTCATAATTTATACAAAACACACAGATGGTCTTAGAAATAGTAAAAGTTTCAGATGTTACAACTTCCTAGCATATGGAACACCATCATGGATCATCATTTTGGCGGCATGTAAATGATTTAAAAGTTATTTATATATTAACATCTTGGCATCATTTCACAGTCATAGGTTTTACAACTTTAAACTGATTCCTTATTGTAGGTGGTTCTTACATTAACTAGAAGCTACTGATGGTGTGGGGAACTGGTGCTCTTTAATTAGAGGACAGCATCCCCTTAGACAGCAAAAGTAAATGAAGATTCTAAAATAAATTAAACATTTTGGCATAAACAATAAAATGTCATCTAGTTCACTATATGATACATCAGGGAGTTCCAAGAATTTTAAAATCAAATTTATTATAGTGATTTTAAACTGTGAATGTCACAAAAAAATTAACACACAGACAAGCATACCCACAGAATACAACCTTTAAAATTAACTGAGATCTTTCAAAATGCAAGACTACAACCATCATTATTTTTTATCTAGAGTATGGAACACGACATTAAAAGAGTCGTCTACGCTCTGGGTCTAGTTTTGATCTTTCCAGTCTGTCTTGAAAAGTTCAATGAGGTTTTAACCCCACCACTCCCCGAAATGGCTCTTGTCAAGGTCATTCATGATTGCTCACCGAGTTGTTTAATCCAGTGGTGAATTCTTAATCTTCATTATTACTCCATCTACCAGCTGTAACTGGTAGTCACCAACACCTCCTTCAAACCGTCTTTACTTGGCGGCCCTTCTAATTTTCCTCCTTTCTCAGTGTGACTACTCCCTCTCAGTTTCCACTGCTCTTTCTGCCTCTTCTCTGTGAGAACTAAGCATTGGACTGCTTTTCCTTTCTATCTGCAATCATTCCCTTGGTGACTGCAGTCTCCTGTTTTAAATAATATATAAGCACTGATGACTCCCGTATTCATCAGGAAAGGCTATGCTGTATGTGCTAAAATATCCTCAGTGACTTAATCAACAAAAGATTTATTTCTCATTCATTTTACATGTCCATCTTGAGAAGACAGAGGTGTGGGGTAGAATGTTGTACACATAACTCAGGGGCTCAGGCTCTCAGGGTGTCTTCCATGTTGCAGTTGCACTACCTAAATAAAACCAGTAGCTTGCTTGGTTGCAGCGTGGTGAAGAGAGTACTGGAGTATTTAAACCACTAGTATTTAATTTCTTTAATGTTCACGCACAACCCACGAAGCTGAAAAGTCAAACAGGTCTGCCGGACAGCAAAAAAGCTGGGAAGTAGAGTGTTTCATCTGCCCAGAAGGATACGAGAACTGTATAGTAATGAGTACTTGTATGTCTACCACAATTTAATTTTTTCTCCAACCTCAACCTCAATTCTGAATTCCTGACTCATGTATCCAACTGCCTATTTGACAATTATAGTTGGATATCCAATAAGCATTTCAAAATTACCATGTCGAAAACTAAGCTCCTGATACCTTCCCACCCCAAATTTTCTCCTACAATCTATGGCATCTCCGTTAATGGCATCTACACCATTTCAGTTGTGCAGACCAATTAATTAGGAGGTCCTTGACTTTTGTCTTTCGCTCACAAACACATCCGGTCTGTTAGCAAATTCTGTTGGCTATTGCTTTGTAATATATCCAGAATCTAGCCACTCCTCACTACCTCCCCATCCTACCAGCCTGGTTCAAACCACCATTTGTCTCTTACCCGGATTACCCTGAGAGCTCTCAATGGTTCTCCCTGTCTCTATCATCGCCACGTTTCAGTGTGCTCTCAGGAGAGCAGAGGCTTCCCAGCTTACTTAGAAGAAAAGCCAAACTATCTACAACACCTGTAAGAGCCTACACAGTTGGACAATTATTAAATTCACAGCCTTTTAAAAGGCTATCTCCCTGATAGTATCTCCTATCAATCTTTACTCATTCTGTTCCACCCACACTGACTTTTCACTCTTCAGTGAATGCGTTAGGTATACCCCACCTTAGGGTTTTGTATTTAA
This sequence comes from Rhinopithecus bieti, assembly GCF_001698545.2. Lineage (NCBI taxonomy): Eukaryota > Metazoa > Chordata > Mammalia > Primates > Cercopithecidae > Rhinopithecus > Rhinopithecus bieti. The sequence continues at coordinate 505,816 of NW_016807504.1, read as the reverse complement.
TGTTTTTTCTGCCTACAATACCCTTCTTGCAGACACTTGTAGAGTTCATCCCATCAATTTTTTGAGGTATTTTATGTGAGGCATTTTCTCTAATCAGCCTCTTTAAAATTTCAATCTCACCTGAACCCTAATGAGTTCATCTACCTCTTCACAATTTTAATAGGACTCACNCAGAATCCAGGTCAATGTAAGAAGAAATGAATTAAGAACTTAAAAAAAAAACACAGGTGCAGCTATAATTCAACTACATATTTCCCCTTTTTGTAGGGTGTGTCTTTGTTCTCACAGCTGGGAGAGGTGTGCTTTAAATCTTCAACAAAGAAAGCCACCACATTAAAGAACTCTAGAAATTCCTATAACCAAAACCGTAGCAATAAGCATGCAATCTTCAATTGTCTTTCATAATGATATTATGTGCTTTAATCTTCTGTTCATCTGCACTCAGCACATTTGGCAAAGTACATTAACAATAGAGATGAAGACACTCATTTGAATACAAGGCTTAGGAAAGAAGAATCATGTACAATGGCTAATAACCAACATCTTTTAAGAATTTATTTTCACTATTGAAAAAAAGAACTTGAAATAATGTCACGTATTCTGTTTATGTTCTAAGTTTTTGTTTTAATTATTCAATTTCAGTTTTGCCTAAAGGAAGAAAATAAAACAAAAACAATTACGATTTACATAAGATCAGTGATTTTGAACCCAAACTGCTGATTTTTAATGTATTCCTTTTCCCAAATGTATAAATGTGCTTTTTACCTCCAGTGTTTTATCAGTTCCACAGTCATAATTTATACAAAACACACAGATGGTCTTAGAAATAGTAAAAGTTTCAGATGTTACAACTTCCTAGCATATGGAACACCATCATGGATCATCATTTTGGCGGCATGTAAATGATTTAAAAGTTATTTATATATTAACATCTTGGCATCATTTCACAGTCATAGGTTTTTACAACTTTAAACTGATTCCTTATTGTAGGTGGTTCTTACATTAACTAGAAGCTACTGATGGTGTGGGGGAACTGGTGCTCTTTAATTAGAGGACAGCATCCCCTTAGACAGCAAAAGTAAATGAAGATTCTAAAATAAATTAAACATTTTGGCATAAACAATAAAATGTCATCTAGTTCACTATATGATACATCAGGGAGTTCCAAGAATTTTTAAAAATCAAATTTATTATAGTGATTTTAAACTGTGAATGTCACAAAAAAATTAACACACAGACAAGCATACCCACAGAATACAACCTTTAAAATTAACTGAGATCTTTCAAAATGCAAGACTACAACCATCATTATTTTTTATCTAGAGTATGGAACACGACATTAAAAAGAGTCGTCTACGCTCTGGGTCTAGTTTTGATCTTTCCAGTCTGTCTTGAAAAGTTCAATGAGGTTTTAACCCCCACCACTCCCCCGAAATGGCTCTTGTCAAGGTCATTCATGATTGCTCACCGAGTTGTTTAATCCAGTGGTGAATTCTTAATCTTCATTATTACTCCATCTACCAGCTGTAACTGGTAGTCACCAACACCTCCTTCAAACCGTCTTTACTTGGCGGCCCTTCTAATTTTCCTCCTTTCTCAGTGTGACTACTCCCTCTCAGTTTCCACTGCTCTTTCTGCCTCTTCTCTGTGAGAACTAAGCATTGGACTGCTTTTCCTTTCTATCTGCAATCATTCCCTTGGTGACTGCAGTCTCCTGTTTTTAAATAATATATAAGCACTGATGACTCCCGTATTCATCAGGAAAGGCTATGCTGTATGTGCTAAAATATCCTCAGTGACTTAATCAACAAAAGATTTATTTCTCATTCATTTTACATGTCCATCTTGAGAAGACAGAGGTGTGGGGTAGAATGTTGTACACATAACTCAGGGGCTCAGGCTCTCAGGGTGTCTTCCATGTTGCAGTTGCACTACCTAAATAAAACCAGTAGCTTGCTTGGTTGCAGCGTGGTGAAGAGAGTACTGGAGTATTTAAACCACTAGTATTTAATTTCTTTAATGTTCACGCACAACCCACGAAGCTGAAAAAGTCAAACAGGTCTGCCGGACAGCAAAAAAGCTGGGAAGTAGAGTGTTTCATCTGCCCAGAAGGATACGAGAACTGTATAGTAATGAGTACTTGTATGTCTACCACAATTTAATTTTTTCTCCAACCTCAACCTCAATTCTGAATTCCTGACTCATGTATCCAACTGCCTATTTGACAATTATAGTTGGATATCCAATAAGCATTTCAAAATTACCATGTCGAAAACTAAGCTCCTGATACCTTCCCACCCCAAATTTTCTCCTACAATCTATGGCATCTCCGTTAATGGCATCTACACCATTTCAGTTGTGCAGACCAATTAATTAGGAGGTCCTTGACTTTTGTCTTTCGCTCACAAACACATCCGGTCTGTTAGCAAATTCTGTTGGCTATTGCTTTGTAATATATCCAGAATCTAGCCACTCCTCACTACCTCCCCATCCTACCAGCCTGGTTCAAACCACCATTTGTCTCTTACCCGGATTACCCTGAGAGCTCTCAATGGTTCTCCCTGTCTCTATCATCGCCACGTTTCAGTGTGCTCTCAGGAGAGCAGAGGCTTCCCAGCTTACTTAGAAGAAAAGCCAAACTATCTACAACACCTGTAAGAGCCTACACAGTTGGACAATTATTAAATTCACAGCCTTTTTAAAAAGGCTATCTCCCTGATAGTATCTCCTATCAATCTTTACTCATTCTGTTCCACCCACACTGACTTTTCACTCTTCAGTGAATGCGTTAGGTATACCCCACCTTAGGGTTTTGTATTTAATGTTTTTTCTGCCTACAATACCCTTCTTGCAGACACTTGTAGAGTTCATCCCATCAATTTTTTGAGGTATTTTATGTGAGGCATTTTCTCTAATCAGCCTCTTTAAAATTTCAATCTCACCTGAACCCTAATGAGTTCATCTACCTCTTCACAATTTTTAATAGGACTCACTATAGTTTAACTTACTGTATGTTACACCTATTTATTTTGGTTTTTGTCTGTATACTCTTCTCTCTGTTTATAGGATTTATTATAGTTTAACTTACTGTACGTTATACTTATTTATTTTGGTTTTTGTCTGTATATCCTTTCTCTATTTTTGTAGGATTTATTATAGTTTTACTGTGTATTACACTTATTTATTTGGTTTTATCTGTATACACGCTCATAAAATGTAAGCTTCAGTAGAACACTCACTGAGTTTTGATCAAGTTGCATCTCCAGGGCTAAGAATTTTGTCAGCCAGGTGTGGTGGCTCATGCCTGTAATCCCAGCACTTTGGGAGGTCAAGGCCGGCATATCACGAGGTCAGGAGGTTGAAACCATCCTGGCCAACATGGTGAAACCTCATCTCTATTAAAAATACAAAAATTAGCTGGGTGTGGTGGTGCACGCCTATAATCCCAGCTACTTAGGAGGTTAAGGCAGGAAAATCGCTTGAACCCAGGAGGCAGAGCTTGCAGTGAGGTGAGACTGTGCCACTGCACTCCAGCCTGGTGACAGAGCAAGATTCCGTCTCAAAAAAATAAAATTAAATAAATAAAAAAAGAATTTTGTCATTAACTTGTATTAAACACGAATAGGTTATCAGGAAAGGCATGAGGGAAAGTCAGGGATAATAATGGTTTTAATGTGTTTGAATCAGTAAGGAAGGGAAAGGGGAATTATAGATAATGGTCATTAAATGATCTAGAACATATTTTTAAGGGCAAAGTATTCTTATCTTCATTGTACATGAATCCAAAAGGAATCTGTTATCGCTAACAAGAGAAGAATTTGTTTCTTCACTCTATTCCTTGCCTGGTGTTTCTTGACTTCATTTCCAAAAACCAACGTTTCCACATATAGTTCCTTTTATCATGTGACTCTGCAGCACCTCTGATAAGCAGAACCAGATCATCCTCACACCAGCCCCAAGAATTATAGAAATCCTTTGGGAGACTCATTCTCATTCAGATTTACATGAAAAAAATGCTTAATTTTCTTTCAAGGTACCTAAAACTTTGTCTCACACAACTTTCTCTACTTTTCTCACTGTTAATTTTTTCCAAGCGAATCTACTAACCAGTTGCTCAGAAACAGAGCAACTACTAATTAGGTTTGTGTGGTTTGCATTATAACTTTGCTCTTGTACATCTTCAGCAGTGACCTTTTCCTCACACATACATTCTCCTAGGGAACTTTAAATCTTGACCAGTGAATTCACAATGGACAGATATCAGTGCATGCTGAACAAAGAATTGTAAAGGGAAATATTGAGCAACCACAAAATCAATGAGGGCTTGGTGACTGAGGGGCTTTAGTCAACACCTTCCAAGACAAAACAAGCAAGGAAGTCATAGAGAATCACTGCTGTCAAGAAGAAAACGCATCTTGACGTCATACAAATCACATATAATTTCTTACATCAGAGCAGGCATTTGAAATCCAATAATCTCATCACATGACTTCATTTTATATTGAGATAAATTCTTCATTAACCACCTTTGAAAATAAGATTTTATTTTTCAGAAACAATATTGAACTCTATAGAACAGAAAACATATAAAATGAGAAAAAAACATAAAACATCTTGAAGTGGTTTAAGAGGCCTTCTGGAAACATACTAAAACAGATCTTCTTTAATAAATAATTTTACTATAACACATGGAAATTTTATGAGCCCTGAGTTATGATAATAATTAAGTCATACATAAAAGTGTTAACTCTGAGACATTAAAACAGGAATTACAGTTTTTCTTTTACTGATCTCTAAACACCATGAATTTTCCTCACTTATTTTCACATCAACACAGAAAGAATTGAAATATATTTTTTTTAAAAGAAAAACTGAATATGGGAGCTGATACAAGCCTTTATTTAAAATAATCTACTTCATTTTTCTCTTTTTTCTTTGGTAAAGATACACACAGTTAGACCTACCAATGCCCTCTGCTGTTGAATTCAATACTCACAGTTATTCTTTCATCTTTATCATCGAGTGGAGAGCCATCTTTCTTCCACGAAATGGTGGGCTCAGGATGGCCTCGTGGAGGCTGGCATTCCATTACTGCAGGCTCTCCTACTGCAACCATGACATCCGAAGGGTTTTGTCTGAAGTCATCCCGAAGTACTGTAGGAACAAGATTAAATCATTATACTCAAAAGTGATATATACAGTCCTAATCTCTGAACTTCTGCAGGAGACATTTATTATAATTATAATAAACTCCTACTAATAGCTCTTGCAATACAGCTTTAAGAATCTGTATCTACTTACAGATATCTGCAATTTAATAAAGATATTTGGCCTTAAACATACATAGGAGGGATAATCTGATGTTCTCCGCTGTTTAGCGTTCTCACAGTTAGCATTCGGCTCATCTTTAACTTGCATTTCTCTTCTGCCTGCTGCCTACATTTTTCTCAGCCATGTGCTAATGAATACAACTGAATCCTCCTTTTATCGATGTGACACCACAGGATAATGCTTTCTATAATTAAATGAATTACATATACATGCAAAGCTAAATATTAAAAGAAAAAAATTAAGGTACTTCCAAGCATGAATTTAATTGAGTGATATTTTATACATATATAAAATTAATGTATAAGGTTACATAATCATTGTAATTTAAATATGCTCATTATAAAAACTTTAGACATATCTACAAAGCCACGACATTGAAACTCATTGTGTTTTTCCATGATTATTGAGAATGTTAGAAGGCACCAATATGGATAACAACAGTGCTACCAACAGCACTACTTTTATATTCTATGTTTTTGTTGTTTTTTGTGTGTATATTATCTCATTTAATCCTTAACCTATTCAGAATGAGAAATACTATTAATTCTACTTGTACCACTAACATTAGTCCCATATTGTGGAGGAAGAAATAATGCACTATTGTAAATTCACTATTGTAAATTGTACAATTCACTATCATAATCTCAACTGGCTACTAATATAATATTAACATACTGTAAAACAAGCAGTATTTTGTAACTGTTAGAAACCAAATACATATTCCAAAAATAGTTCATACAGTAAAATTGTCCCAGTGTCTTGATAACATCAAGAAATCATGAATTATTTGGCATGTTAGTCTTAAATACAACTCTAAATAGTATGTTCAAGACATGCAATCTTGAACATACTATTTAAGACTTTTGCTTCCCTTCTCACAAAAGAGGGATGAAGATACATACACTTCAGTACAAAGTCCAATAAATAGTGATAGTTCCTCCACCCTGCTTTCCTTGATCTAATGTGTAATAGAATGTCAACCATTTTGGTAACCTAATTTAACATGGTAATGAAAATGTTTATTAGTATGTTAAGTGCATAGATTTGGATTGATAAATGTTATTTATCTTTTAAAACCTATTGAATTGGGCTGGGTGTGGTGGCTTACGCCTCTAATCCCAGAACTTTGGGAGGCCTAGGCAAGAGGATTACCTAAGGTCGGGAGTTCGAGACCAGCCTGACCAACATGGAAAAACCCAGTCTCTACTAAAATTATAAAATTAGCTGGGTGTGGTGGTGCACACCTGTAATCCCGGCTACTCAGGAGGCTGAGGCAGGAGAATCGCTAGAACCCAGGAGGTGGCGGTTGCGGTGAGCTGATATGGTGCCATTGCACTACAGCCTGAGCAACAAGAGCGAAACTGTCTCAAATAAATAAATAAATCCTATTGAATTTTTAAATGAATATTTGAATTTAATATTTATTACTATAATTTTGTACTGGAATGGATGTCTTTCCATTCCACTGGCATTTAAAAGTGCTGTCATGGATGAAGTACTACCATGTAAAAAACTTATGATCTAACCGTTCTTTCAAAAAATCACTCTTAAACTTTGGTTTCAAAACCTCAGACAAGTTTAGGGGCTTATGAAAACCTATATTTTCTCTTGCTTTTAAAATCTGTCCTTCCTCAATTCCAACCAAGTAGATGCATACATTTGGGTAAATTATCAAATCCATGAAAAAAAATCCCCATTTTAAAAATCTGAATATTAAGACAACTTGGGCATAGCATGACTATGTTAATATTTGGAAACTACTGCTTCAAAGAGAAGACTTTTTTTTTTTCTTATCTTTGGAAAGAACAGTAAAAGGAAAACCAAAATAAATCTGACTGCACCAAACTGTTTAAATTCTAACTTCAAAACTATTCACTATTAATAAAATATATAGACACAAAGGTAAACATTGTTAAACTGAAAACTCCAGCTACTGTTACCACGTAATAAAAGAACAGAGTATAAAGACTTTCACTATTTATAAGCTTATATTATTAGTAGGTGTTAAGAATGTAACACAAATAAAATGTAAGGCTTGTAGAAAAGGCAAACGGATTGACCTTGACAGGCAGTATGTGCCTTTGCTGGATCACATTATTAATCAATGATAACACCTCTGAAAAGGTTCACACCTTTGAAACACCCAAAAGTAAAGTACTTTTCAAATAAAAGTAAACAATATGCACAATTTTTCTATGTGGCAAACTTAAAACCAGTTTGGTAATGCTATATCTTATTTACATACCGAATCATTTCTCAAATAAACCAATGAATGATAAAATGTCTTGCAGAAATATCAAAGGTCTAAGTCAGATAAATCAAGTTTTTTTCTTTTAACATTTATTATGTTATTTGGCCTTTTACAATATATAATGAAAACTAACAAAATGTAATCCATTAAAATTGTTGCTTAGTAATGCTCATGTAATTATTTTGCAGCTGTGAAGCATAAAACTTTAGCATTGCCTATGACTATGGGCAATTCTGCATAAAGTTATGAATTTAACATTTTTCTTCTCTCTTCTAAAACTAAGTTTTCTCTCTTATACTTATCCCAAAGATTTCCTTTTGGGGAAAATAATATGGTATCACATTATAAAACTATATGAAACTTTTAGTTAAATTGTCTAGTTTTCAAAATTCATGTGTATATCTAAGTCACCACAATAAAAATCAAATTCAAATGAATCACAGCGTTTTGGCAGAAAAACCAAAAGCATCCATATACATCCCAGATACAGATCTTTTGACAAGCTTCTCCTTTTCTCCTTTAACATTTCTATTAACCAAAGTATATACATTTTTGATGTTTCTTGATTTGAAACGTGAAAATTTTAATTTGGAATTGTCAAAAAGGTCTAATAATTTGAAAAGAGCAAATAGCATACATAGTGTATCCAAGTAGATATCACCTAAAAAGGTATTAAACCAGAGTTCCCCCTAATATTATATAAATATAGTATTTATTTCATATTTGTGTAGTCTCATTTTATGTATACAGTTTTGTACATATAATTTAACTGAATGGCATTTCCTTTTTTTCCATTCTATTAAATTAGTGAAAACATACGCTTCATTGAATATTTGAATCCTAGAAGGTTTTTTTCTTAAAAAAAAAAAAATGGTTCACTGGGCCAGGCGCGGTGGCTCACGCCTGTAATCCCAGCACTTTGGGAGGCCGAGGCGGGCGGATCACGAGGTCAGGAGATGGAGACCATCCTGGCTAACACGGTGAAACCTCGTCTCTACTAAAAACACAAAAAATGAGCCGGGCGCAGTGGCGCCGCCTATAGTCCCAGCTCCTCGGGAGGCGGAGGCAGGAGAATGGCGGGAACGCGGGGGGCGGAGCTTGCAGGGAGCCAAGATGGCGCCGCTCACTCCAGCCGATGGGCGAGACTCCCTCTCAAAAAAAAAAAGAAGTTCACTAATTGTACAAAACATAACAAAACATATAATCACCTACTTTTTGAAAACTTTACATCAATTTTAACACAATTCTCAAACTAAGTAAACATCATTTCAGAAAGGAATTCTAACATTCAGTGGTGTCTTTGCAACTTATGTGGGTAATATTAAGACAGGAAGCAAAGAATAAAAAAAGTTAAACGGAAAGTGTTCCAAGTAATATGGGGACTTTAACACTTGCAAAACAGTCTTTAAGTGCATTGTAGGAAATTTTAGAACTGAAACATAACATTACAGAATGGGCAGAAGTCTTTGACAACATATAATCAATCCCATAAACAGAGGCAACCAAGTCCCAGGAAGCTTTGCTTGTGTTATTTATGAGAAGGGGACCAGAAGAAAACCCAGGCATCCTGATTCCCAATGAAGTTTTTTTTTGTTTCTTTGTTAACCATGTCACTATTATGCTGTAAAAATGCAACTGTTTCTATCTAGACCATTGTATCTCCAATAAATTCACTTTATTATTGCAAAAGGCTTGACGTATGGTAATTGTGCATCACTGCCCTACAGTCTCACCACTATCCAGTCTTGGTAGGCTCAAGTTCTCAAGTTCAGTGTGAACAACTAATTGTGAATATTTGTGAACTACATACAATGCCTTTACCTTCATGAATCATAGAATCTCAGTGCGGTTAGGGGCCTGTCAGATGTGTGATCTGCACTTTTTTGCTTTAGAAATTAATAAATTAAGGCTCCTCAGGGAGAGAGGAGCATGCCACACAAATAATAATAATAATAATAATGTCAGCAACATAATAATGATGTTAGCAATGGCTGATGCTAATTGAACATTTACTGTGTAAGGAATCTCAGTAAGTAACAACTCATTTAATACTCATAACAAGTCTATGATAAAAGGAATGTATTGGTTTTGATTTGCAGATGAGGAATTTGTAGGACTTGGTACCCAAGCTAGAATACAGATGTCCAGTACATAAAGAACACTTCTCTACCAAGTTACCTGCCTATCTGGTCTTAATACAGTGTTCATAATTCTAAATACACAAGTATCATGACATAATTAACATTTCAGACTCAGTCTATTGTAACATAAGTGAGAAATTTCCCTCCTGATAATCATATGGCTATCTTTGAATATATTCTGCATTCCTGTGTTTCTTCAGATTTTTTTTCTTGGAAGAGGACACCACATTTTCAGAAAAATATTGAGAATTAGATTTCATTATTCATGATACATATGACGTGCTCGTTTTTATCAATGTTTCCCCTATTTCAACCACAAAATGATTGAAAAAGTTGTATATTAATAAGCATTTTAATTAAATATGGGCAATTTAATTACAAGTGGGTATCTTGGGAAAAATAGGGGAAGATATTCTGCAGTCCTGGGATTTATTTTTTTCCACTTGCAGCAAATAGTAACCTCTTGTCAACTAGGAAAAAAAATAAAATGAAACCCTGAAAAAATAAGGTATATTGGAGGAGAAAATAAAGAAGAGGTAAATAAAGACAACTCTACAAATGCTCAGTAACAACCTGTTTCTGTTGCCATGTAACATTTTAATTGTTCTCAAAATTACTACTCACATACCTAGTCTTTAATTTTGAGTACAGATAATATTACTTACTTTTATGATACTCCTACTTCCCTGTCTGAACACCAACTTCATGCTGATGTAAATAAGTGTAATTTAATATAAAAATAACTATCATTCTTTCATTTAACACATCTGAACTGAGCACATACTTTGTGTCTGGCAGGTATGCTATAACTCTTGTATATTCCTTGCAGTGAAGTATATGTAAAATGCTGACGTCTGTCAAAAAACATTAATATTCACCTTTTTGGGAAAGAGTAATACCATAGGGTCTTACTGCAGGTTATTTTGAATTAAGAGATATATTTTGAAGGCTGGATCAGAAAGCATACCATAAAGTTTTCTATAACTGTTTGCATTCCTACTTTTTAGCTGACAGCATTGCCCAGAAGAACAAAGTGCTGTTCTTTGTACAAATGTGTGAAAAAATCCTTAATATTTCTGAAATAATTCCAAACTTTAAAAAAGATTCCAACAAAAGGATGAACGTACAGAAAGATAACCCATTGAGGAGGAAAACTAAAAGAATAACAAGTAAAATAATATTCCATCAAGTATTATCCATCTTAGAACACCATCTTCTAAAGCTAAGGAATTTGTTTCTAAAAAAGATGTATGTGAACATCAATTCTATATAAAGTTTTCCATTTAATTTTTAAAATTTGACACTGAATATATCTAGGAATATTCTACAATAATTATGTCATCTTCTACTTGTATTTTTCTTATATCATGCAACTTTGTTTTTAAACCTTAAATTATGCTTTGCTTAAGACCGTGGAAGAAAATATGCTGGTAGAAGCACTTTTGAAGATTTGACAAACCTCTTATGTTCTAACCGAGAAAAGGAGTACTTTTATTCAAAAATTATACATTCTGAAAACCTGACATAGCAGATGGATGACAAATATCACTCAACATTATATGATAACAACAACCTAATGTGAATGAATACAAGGCATTGCAAATAGAATGAGAAGAATTACGAGAATAAAAACAATTACTAGCAAATTGTTTATTTATATAGTGTATGATGGAGAAGCAAGCTAACTTAAATACAGTTGTATGTTTCTGTATTCTGCTGGGCTGTAGAAATGGGGCCATGTTGTCCCTGGTCTTTTAATTGTTAGAATTACATCCAGATTGGGTTCCAGCTTAAACCACATTCACATTTTGCATAAATATAAACACCATAATGGCACTTCCTGTACCACTGTGCAAAACACTGCCTAGTGCTCATTCCAACAGCACTAAGTCTTCAGGACAAAGAGAAGGTAAGTGTGGCATAGTAAGTTTCAGTTAAAATTTGTAATGTGTTCCAGAGAAAAGTGTACATCAGTAAGGATCAACTTCTTTTTTTTTTTTAATTTGACTTTAAGTTCCGGGATACAAGTGCAGAATGTGTAGGTTTGTTACATAGGTATACATGTGCCATGGTGGTTGGCTGCACCTATCGACCTGACATCTAGGTTTTAAGCCCCACATGCATTAGCTATGTGTCCTAATGCTCTCCTTCCCCTTTCCCTTCTCCACCCCCGACTGCCCTCATATGTGTTGTTCCCCTCCCTGTGTCCATGTGTTCTCATTAGAATCAACATTTAAATAGTTAATATTCAGCAGACTTGAAAGTCTGATAGATCATTTTAAAATGTATCACCAAAGTAAGTCAAATGGCTAAAATCATATGTTCTAACTTAAAAGTCAGTAACTTACTGTATGTTTGCCTTTTATACACTTTAAAATAACCTATAAATTAGATTTATTTTAAAAGTTCACTATTTACAGGACATCATTTTATACAGTAATAAATGTTTATTTATGAATCAGAAAACAGAAGTCTAGAATGTCAGAATCAACACAGATTCTTTCACCATTCTGTGATTTTAACAGGTACATTCACAATGACTCAGTTATTTCCACAAAAAAACAGAGTTTTATACTCTATCTTGATAGGGTTATTATGAAAGCTAATTATTTAATGTTTATACAGGACTTGCCATTTATATGGTGCATTACATCTGCAAAGAAGTATTGCTATTAGTCACTACGTAAGGAATTGCCAAATTTCTCAGCTGCCAGTACAAATGGAAAGGGGGACAAAGAATGCCATTGATGAGGGTTTTAAAGTGCCAGAGCAAAAGTCACACCCAGGAGTAGCCTGGCAGGGTTAAAAAAACACAGACAAAATGAGGATATCTGAGCTACGGGACCCTGATTAGGGCAAGACAGGCATGCATTCTTTCTTTTGTAAAATCCAACTTTTCATGTAGCGCCTTGCAGCAAGAGTTCTCAATCAAAGAAATATGCTTCTGTATTTATTGCCTGGCTCTTTGTATCTGAAGGTCAGTTCCATGAGAACAGGGAATTTGTGATTATCCTCTAGTATTTCCAGTGCCCAGGACAACATCCAAGACATAGGAGGTATCCAGTAAATGTTTACTACACTTTCCAATATGCTAAGTAGTAGATTTTAAATAGTGGCTTGCATTGGCAGGAGTTCTATAGTGGTAGTGCTTGAGGTATAGGGAGGTAGACACATATATTCAAATAAACACCTACATACATATACAACTATAATTGTGATACATGTCATGAAAGAAAGGGATGTGGGAGAACAATAAGAAACATAATTTAGATTGGAGGTGAGGGAATAGTAAGGAAGTAACAGTTAAGGTGAGGCTTGAGTAATGAGTAAAACTTATCCTAGGGAGGTGCATTGCAGGCAGAGGAAATACTTCAGGTGAAGACAAATCCTGGCACACTGTAAACATCGTGGATGCCGTGTAGTGGGACCGGTGGAGAGCAAAACAAGACAAGCTTGGTAGGGACGACAGGGACCAGATTTGCTATGCACAGCAGCCATGACCAAGAGTAAGCTTTTATTTTAATTCCAAGGAGAAGCCACTGCAGTATTAAGCAAAATAGTGGTATAATGAAATCTCATACTTAAATGTTCATTCTAGCCGCTCTGTGAATGAAATGGAGAGGGAAGTAAGAAGGGATATGGAGGCCGGGTGTGGTGGCTCATGCCCATAATCCCAGCATTTTGGGAGGCAGATGCTGGAGGATGGCCTGAGCCCAGGGGTTGGAGACCCACCTGGGAAACATAGTGAGGCACTATCTCTACAAAAATCAAAATTTACAAAATTAGCCAGGCATGGTGGTGCTCGCCAGTGGTTCCAGCTAGTGGGGACACTGAGGTAGGAGGATCGCTTGAGCCTGGGAGATTGAGGCTACTTTGAGATATGATTGCACTACTGCACTGCAGCCTGAGCAATAGAGCCAGACCCTGTTTGGGAAAAATAAACAAACAAAAAAGGAAGTGTAGAGACCAATTAGAAGGCTATTGAAGTAATTACAGGTAAAATGGTGATGGTTTTATACCATTATTATGATATCAGATTTGACACAACAGTGACAGATTGGAGGTACATTTTGTTGGTAAAAATCAAAGTGATTTACTGAGGGGCTGAAGTTGACAGAGAAAGACATCAATAATAACACCCAGGCTTCTGATCTGAGTAACTGATCATGCCATTTTCAAGGTACAGGAGAACAGGTAGACAACATATAAGTAAATCCTTCTATGAGGAAGAACAAGAAAACATAAGATATCCTTATTTTTTAAAAAATTTAGGCCGGGCGCGGTGGCTCAAGCCTGTAATCTCAGCACTTTGGGAGGCCGAGACGGGCAGATCACGAGGTCAGGAGATCGAGACCATCCTGGCTAACACGGTGAAACCCCGTCTCTACTAAAAAATACAAAAAAAACTAGCCGGGCGAGGTGGCAGAGAATGGCCTAAACCCGGGAGGCGGGGCTTGCAGTGAGCTGAGATCCGGCCACTGCACTCCAGCCTGGGCAACAGAGCCAGACTCCGTCTCAAAAAAAAAAAAAAAAAAAAAATTTAAAACATGGTTTGAGAGTATAGAGTCTGATATGAAAATTGTTTCATTGGTTAAAAAATATTATGGCTTTAAATTCACCCCCTTGATATTTAACACAAGATGGATTTTGAGCTATTTTGATCTATATGCTACCATATTTAAAATCTTATTTGCTAACTGATAATATTCCTTGATCAATGAATTCATACTTTAATTTTGGTGATGACAAATTTTAATCTAGTTTGATCCACATAATGTATTTTTTAACTGAAAAACTCAAATACATCTGACACATTCTAAGTTTATAAATGTTATATACAACGTGTGTGGATTATATATGTATATGTATGCATAATACAGATATGTGACATATATGACCACTAGTCACTGATATACTGTGATGGTAACACTAAACACCAAATTATGGTAAAAACAAAACAAAACAAAACAAAAACACTCAGTAATTTTGATTGGAGAACGAAAATAACTCAAAACATGGGGCATTTCCAAGGACTGCCATAAATTAAGTTCAATAACATATTAAATCAATAACAATAAAATCAATAACATATTAAAGGATATGATATATCAATATTTAAGGACACAAGAACTAATAGCATATTAAAAATTATTATACAATTAGAATACACAAAAAGTTCATTGCATTTCACTTGCACATATGTAAAGCATATGTAAAATTCCCTGGAATTATACTGAATCCCAAAAATCTTATGGATTTTATTTGTGACTCACTTAATCATTCATTCCATAAAAGTGCAACACACTATATTTGGTGATGGTAGCTAATAAGATAAACAAGACAAAGTCTGCTTTCAGGTCACTTATTTCAGAATGTGTTTTTCTCTCTCCTTTGTGTGTGTGTGTGTGTGTGTGTGTGTGTGTGTGTATTTCATAGCATGCTTCGTTTAATTGAAATTTTAGATAAAAGTCTAATATGCAAAACAAATAAAGGAGATACTATTTTACTTTTCCACCTGGGGCTATCCTGCAGAAGAGTTCAGGTCTAGTGGTCCTGAAGAAAAGGCTCAAAAGTCACTAGTAAACAACAACAACATAATGCGAATAACAGCGCATATACAATCAGAACTTTTTTATTTTATTTTATTTTATTTTAGACAGTTTCACTCTTGTCACCCAGGCTGAAGTGCAGCAGCACAATCCACAGTCTCGACTCACGGCGACCTCCGCCTCCTGGGTTTAACCGATTCTCCTGCCTCAGCCTCCCAAGTAGCTGGGATTACAGGCAAGCACCATCACACCCAGCTAATTTTTGTACTTTTAGTAGAGACAGGGTTTCGCAATGTTGGCCAGGCTGGTCTCGAACTCCTGATCTCAGGTGATCCACCCGCCTCGGCCTCCCAAAGTGGTGGGATTAAAGGCATGAGCCACTGCGCCTGGCTGAGAATCATAACTTTAAATAATCTTAGTACAACCTTCCCTACTTCCACTCCCACTCGCAATTGCAAATGAGGACACATAGGTGATGAAAGGACTCAAGGTTGCACGATGAGTGACTGAACACACAGGATTACATCCTGAAACAGATGTTTTCATCTTTTATTTTCATAAAGACACACATATTTTTTAAGTGCCTGAAAAACACTAGAGT